>NC_079436.1:35431146-35653646 GCF_903798145.1 Danio aesculapii | reverse complement strand
AATCCATTTTGGAATAAGGCTGTAATATAAAAAAGTGAAGCACTATGAATCCTTTCTGAATGCACTGAATACAGTATATGGTGAGCACTGTATGATATGTTTTTTCATGGTTTCGGAATGCTGCATTTTCTGTACCTCTACAATCCTCACTGCTTCCATACGTTCATCAAGCCCTCATTCAAAATCACAAATGACAAAAATAGATATTGTTGATGAACTTGTTTGTTTCCTGTATTTTATTGCGTTCTTGACTTTAAATTGCTTAAAGAGATTCATATCTTCTTGTATACATATGAAACACCATTGTAAGATTTTTTTTAAGATGTTAAAAATGTAGATCTTAATTTATAGATGCTTGGTATGGTTATTTATTCTTTAATTCCTTTTTAAAATAGTTGTCTATGGTGAAAAGCATGTATAAGTGTGTCTGTGTAATGCCATTTCTGAATATATTTCTACTTTATAGTGGTTATTCGATAAGCATTCAAACACAACAAATGCTGCCACGCTAACTCATGTTCTCGATGACAATACTGAATTTAATAAAACAAAAAGGATCACAAAAGAACGAAGGTTGTTAGTTTGTGCATTTCTTTCACAATTGACAACATTTTTCACTAGACGTTAAAAATGGTGTAAACAATTCATTTCAGATGTGGTTTTAATATTGATCTATTATTCTGAAACGGAATTATCTTTGGTAATTATGCAAAACAGAAATATAATTCATCTCATTTCATACTTCACAGTAATAATTTGTTTTTAAAAATTCAACAAAAATAAATACTAAAAAATTCTCTCACACATTAGAGGCGATAAACACTCTTTAGATAAAAAGCAGTGTTGATAAGTTCATATGTTACGTGACATTGGGATTTATGTGCTTTATGGCCTTTCAATAGGTGGTATGTTAAAACAGCCGTCGGGAATGTTTTTACGAATCTCCTCGAGGTTGGCAATGTCAGCCAGGATGGTGTCAATGTCATTGATCATGCCTGTAATGGTGGCTCTCTGCTGGGCGTCCTTCTCCTCCAGCTCCCTAAGTTTGGGCCTCAGCTCGTTCTCCACGCGTCTGCGGCTTTTAGTGATGGCGTTCTCCAAGTCGGCCACTCGTTTGTCATCGATGGTACCAGGAGTTCCTGGAAAATATAGTCATGATGAGTTAATATATTTTATATGAGTTATATATATATATATATCTATATATATATATATATATATATATATATATATATATATATATATATATATATATATATATATAGATAATATTTTTTCTTCTGGAGAAAGTCTTATTTAATTTATTTCGGCTAGAATAAAAGCAGTTTTAAATTTTTTAAAAAACATTTTAAGGTCAAAATTATTAGCCCCTTTAAGTTATAAATTTTTAGATTTTCTACAGAACAAGCCATCGTTATACAATAACTTGCCTAATTACCCTATCCTGCCTAGTTAACCTAATTAACCTAGTTAAGCCTTTTAAATGTCACTTTAAGCTGTATAGAAGTGTCTCCATCCAAGTCAGAATCTCTCCATTAAACAGAAATTGGGGAAAAAATAAACAGGGGGGCTAAATAATTCTGACTTCAATTGTTTGTATATATAATAATAATTTAAAATAGTTGTAAATATTAAAGTATTTTCAAATCATTGCTGGATCACTTGTCCAAGAGGAAAAGGAAGCTAAGAAAGCACAATTCCTTCATGTTGTTCCAATACAAATCGATTAAGTTAACTTAATACTTTTAACAACTTTATGTGGATTAAACATGAAAAAATTAAGTTGTCCCAATGAAATCTCAAGAATTGTGTTGTTTCAGCTCATTTTAAATAAGTAGTTTGAATGAGAAAAAAAATTATTTTTTCCAGTGTAGCGTCAGTTCTCTAATATGACATGCTGATATGAAAATTTATTTAGTCACAGTTTATTCATCCTCTAAATCTAAATCTTTCTGTTTTTGAGTTTTTGTTTGCTGTTGAACAAAGAAGATATTTTGAAGAAAGCTGAAAACCTGTAAACTTTGGAAAAACAAACATAATGGAAGTTACAGGTTTTCAGCTTTTGTCAAAATATCTTCTTTTGTGTTCAATAGAAGAAAGAAACCCATAAAGGTTTGGAACAAGAAAAACATGAATAAATGATCCAGATTTTCAGTTTTCAGTGAACTGTCCCTTTAACAATCAAATAACTAAAATGTAAATGAATAGAAATAGAAAATGTAAAACTAAGAGCTTATTCAAAATATTCATGAATACTAAAAGCGTAATACTAAAATAGAATACTTTCTCATGGCATATATAGTGAAGTAGTGCTAAAACTCACCGAGTGAGCTCATAATATCAGCGATGTCCTGTAGAGTATCATTAACAGCGTTCCTGGCGTTCTTTGCATTTTCAAGTGCCCCATTGGACTCCACGACAGCCTTTTTAAAAATAAATCAAATGCAGCATGAAGCTTCAAAGTGGACATGATATCAAACAGCCTTCACCAATCATTTTATGCAAGCGTTCTTACGTTCTTGGCTTCATTTATCTGTGCTTTTGCCTTGTTTTTCTCTTCATTCAGTCTGTCCCTCGTTACAGACGCTTTTGTCTTCAGTCCATCCACGTCCTCTTTCAGCTTACTGGCAGCTTCCAAAATATCATAGGAAGACGGAAGGGAACCGGTCATCCCCTGTGGAGACACATTCAAACACCCTCTGAGTGCATTCAGAACTTTATGAATATGATAGAGAAAGAACGCAACGCTTCATAATCCAAAAGCAGGAAAACAATCCAACCCTTACCATTGACTTTCTATTTCAGTGAAGCACCCTTCTTATCAATTCGCACTTTTAACAAAAATCAGAACAATATCTAAAAGCTGCTATGTTACAAGGTGTACAGTAAACACGCTTAAAAGAAACTGAGTAAAAAAGCCAGAAGAAAGATTTTGTATTCCAAATAAAAATGATCAGAATCAGAAGAATAATTTTTTTTTTTAATCAATAAAAATATTCAATTTTCCAGTGGATGTTAAAGGCTACAGAACCATAAATGCCAGTAAAGAAAGTTTATTTAAACAAACAAACAAACAAACAAACAAATAAACAAACAAACCCCTACATTTTGTCGACTCAAAGTATTAAAGGACACGAAAGTGGATACAGGCAATAAAATATGAAGTATCAGCAAGAATCAGAATCAAAAGAATAATTTCTTAACCGTTTTTTTTTAAAATCTATTAAAAAAATATATTTTCCAGTGGACGTTAAAAGTTACGTAAGCTTGAATGCCAATAAAGTACTTGTATTTCAAAAAACAATATAAGCTGTCGATAAAAAAGGGTGTTTAAGGAAACAAAGTAGATGCAGGCAATAAAATGTGAAGTATCAGCAGGAAGAATGGGTGAATACCTGCAGTATGCGTCCAGCGAACATTTTATCACTAGAGTCACATATCCTAATGTCAGTTTTATATATTTCTGTAAAATAAGCTGTAGCCTACTATTCACGGAGAATGCAACTTCTTAAGCAGATATGTAGTAAGTTAGCATTTATGTTGGCAAATGCTGTAGCTCAAGTGGCTAATACAAACAAAAGCTTGTCTTGTCCTGACATTGTATTAACAAAAAAATAATAATAACTTAAAATTGTTGTAAATATTAAAGCAATTTCATATCATTTGTTGGATTACTTGTCCAAGAAAAGAAAGCTAAGAAAAGGCACACTTACATAGACCAATACAGTTTAGTTTCTCAATCTCCTCATTTCAGGTTTACATCAGGGCACTGAAATAATCCTTTGACATGGTTAAAAAATAATGAATGTTTCTTGACATTTATTAGGTTTCTCTGCAACAGGCGTATACTGTAAAAAATGCTGGGTTCCACACAATTCCTTCATGTTTTCCCAACACAATTCGGTTAACCGTTTAAGTGGAATGATCATAAAACAATTAAGTTGTCCCCCAAAAAATCCTTAAGAACTGTGTTGTTTTAACTCATTTTAAATAAGTAGTTTAAACAAGCAGCAAGTTTTCAGTGTAGTGTCAGTTCTTTAATATGACATGCTGCGCTCTACTTTTGTGTCCTTGAACACTATTTTTTGAAGTCGACAGCTTATAGACGAATTACCAGTTTGTAAACATTCAGGATGCACGCGCAGCGAGGTTGCAGAAAATAAACTGGAGCGCTAGCATAACAGCGAGGAATGACATATGATGCGGTACAGAATTTGATATTGTCTTATAAATAAGTTATTGTTTTATGATTACATATTATATACATAATGCTTTCAGCGTATTATAACAGCTTGTCACCCAGTGATAAGCACAGTTATTCTGCAAAATTAACGTTAAAGTGAGTGGCGTTCCTCTGACAGGTCAATTTGCGATAGCACCCTCCCAATGGATATTGAATAAGACGAAATGGCAAGCATCCAGCCCGAAATATACAACTATCTCATTGAAACTCCAAGTGATTTTACAGGAGAGAAGTTAAAGGCCTACAAGTCTTTGGATGCCAACAATTTTGCTCTACGTGGTCATGTGAAATGTTCCATGATCACCAGATTCAAAACTTTGTAGTGCTAAAACCGAGGTTCTGCCTAGACAAAGCCAAGAGAAGACCGAGCTATACAAGGCCCGGGTAATCATCAACAAACAAAACAACTGCATTCTGACAGCAAACTGCACATGTATGGCACGGTATGTGAGCTTACATTTTTACATTTCATTCTAAGCATTCAGTGTCCGCAATTTAATTAACCATATTTACCTGTTTTTGCTGAAATCATTGCTGCAAACAAAAACGAGCAATGTGTCTGATTCAGCATAGCGTGAACTTACCTGATATAACATGAGAACTGCAGAGTCGAGCATTTTTAATTAGGTCATCACTCCATTCAGCTCCCTTTTAGCAAAAGACGTCTGCGGTTGGCATTAAAAGCAGTGTGGTGTATGGTAAAAGTTGCGTTTTCTATTTTTGGACTATGAATTTAGTATCCTACCGCACAAAACCACATGTTTGCTATTTTTTTTTTCTTTTTTTGCAACCGGTGACCCGTGTGACGTCATGTGTGATGTTCTTCCTCTATAAAAAACTAAGTTCTGGTTTTTTTTTTTTTTTTAGCTTGTTCACTGTAGACGTTGTCACATACTGTAGCAGCTTTTGGATATTGTTCTGTTTTTGTTATGTCAGAAATGACAGCTTCCCTCAACAGAAAGTCAACGGAGAGGTTTTGATTGTTTTCCCCCTGTGTGGGCATGGCCTAAATGCGCATTGTCTCTTTCGGATCCTTGAACCAGACATTGTGAAAAACTGAAATTGGCAAAATAATAGCATTGGTACAAACAGTTTTTCCAAAATAAAACGGCGAAGACTATACCTCTAGTTTGTTTGCATTGCTTGTGAGAGTGTCAATGGTTTCCTGAGCGTCCCTGAAGGGATCAGCCATTGCGTCAAGAATGTCCTGAGTCTGCATGTTATCAGCGATGGCGTTCTGGATGGTGGTATTGATCACTGGAAGTTTACTGATGGCGGCGTCTGCCAAATCCTTTTTAACACCAATCTGATCATCGAATCCTGAGTAGAGACACAATGAAGAAGTATAGACATTTTAAATGGTTATGGTTAGCTGTACTGGGTAGTTTATTTGATGGTAGAGCATTATGTTGAAATATACTGTATAGACATATGGGGTGGATAAGATTTGATCTCTAAGAATCTGATATTGTAAAATAAAAATAATCTAAAAACTACTTTCTTAATGCTTAAAGAATTATAATGATTAACACTTAAAGGGATAGTTCACACAAAAATACAAATTTTGTTATCATTTACTCACTATTTACTTGTTCCAAACCAGATTGATTGTCTTTCTCTGTTGCATACAAAAGAAGATATTTTAAAGAATGTTGGAAACCGGTAACCATTGACCTACTATCATCCTACATAGTAGGAAAAACAAATACTATGGAAATGAATGGTTACCCATTTCCAACATTTTTCAAAATATCTTCTTTATTGTTCAACAGAAGTATAAACAATCAAAAAATATTTAATTTTTGGGTGAAATATCCTTTAAACTTTCTGTTCATCAAAGAATGCCAGGGGAAAAATCTATCATGATTTTCACAAAAAAAATAATGAACTCAACTTTACAACATCTACAAAAGTATTACTATACAACATAAATATTCCTTGAGCACCACAACTGCATTTTTCAATGACTTCCAGAGGACAATATGACAACGAAGACTGAAATAAGATTCAGAAAATGTTAATTTGCCATAATAGACATAAATAAATAAATCAACAAACAAACAAAAAGACACTTTAAACAGTGTCACTGTATTTTGAATCAAACAAATGCAGACTTGGTGAGTAAAAGAGGACTTGAAACATTAAACAAATCGTAACCCCAAGGTTTTGAATGGTAATATATCATTCATATGTACCTTTGAGTGTCTCTAGTGTCTTCTCCAGGCTATCCTTGTTGTTGGCAAAGATTTCCAAAGATTGATTTTTGACTGCTTCTGCTGCATTTGCCCTGGCAAGAAGTTTGTCTTGAATCTTAAATCAGATTAAACATTTTTAGGTTTATTTCTCATCTAAACATGCACTAAAAGTCAGTGTTTGCACAGAGATTTGGGTAAAAATGTAAATCACATTGCGAAATAAGTAAATCAGGTTGCAAATTCTTGAATGTAATTATCAGGTATTAACATTTTTAACCACATTCTTGCACATCTTTTTCCATTGAATTTAGTTATTTATGAATTTGTTTGAGGAAGGATTTTGTTTACCTGTTGGAAATTCTTGGCCTTGTTGAACAGATCCCCTGTCTCCTTCTGTTCATTAAGCATATACTGCTGTAGGTCACTGTACTGGGATAGATTTCCCTCCACCAAACCTTTCAGATTATCGAACATGGAAACCACACCAGCCATCTCCTTCTGCAGAAAAAAAAAGGAAAGAGTCTGACTAAAAACTCTACCTACCTAAAAACCCATATATACTATGTTCAGAAGAAAAAAAGCCCAATTTCATACTCTGTAAGATCATTTCGAGTAATATGTGTAACTTTATTTCTCAGTTCATTCTGTTTAAATTGTAAATTAAATGTGAAACAGTACATTTTCATTTATTTATTAATGGTAATTACAACTATGCATGTTGGATAGTCAGAAATGTGCGTTCATACCTCACAATTTCGAGATAATTGCAAGATATGAATTGAGAAAAATTAAATCAGAAATGTGAGAAAGCCTTTAAACACACATTTGCAAAGAAAAAAATTACATTTTGAATAAAGAAATCTGAATTGTTAAATAAAAACAGAATGGCATGAAATATAAACTCAGACTTGTGGAAAATAAGAAAAATAAGTCTTCAAGACATAAACACAACATTTTATGAAATAGTCAGAGTTGTGGGGAAAGCAATTGCAAAAAATAATTTTGGGAAAAATAAAATAGAAAAAATTATAAGAAATAATAAAAAAATGTGGACATACAAACTTAGGATTGCAAGAAAAAAAATCATAGCTATGAGATTACCTTTAATTGTCTTGCAAGAAAAAGTCAGAATTGTGGTATTACCTTTAATTATCTTTTTTATTTTTAACCAATGGTGTAAATTATTGAATATAAAAATATTGTAATATTAATTTTTTTATATAATTAATTTTCTTATTTTTATATTTTATAAACAAACAAACAAACACATTGTTCATTTTATGAAGTACATATTTTTAAGGAAACTAATAGGAGGCTGCACAAAGACTTCCAATAACATTTAATCCAGTACCGTGAGAGGCTTTGATAGCTTCTTCTCCAGGTCAGATAACTGTTGGAGAGCATTCTGAGCCTCTCCGCTCTCCTTTCCAGCTGCATCAGTCAGTTGATTGGCCTTTCTGTCCATGTCAAGCACTTTATTTACATCCGCTTCATATCTGACAAATACATCAGCAGAAAGTAAGGTCACAGTCTTACCACCCCGCAATGAATGCCGGAGATTTGGTTTAACAGTATTTTTCAACATACTCTCTTTTGAGGTCCCTGATCTCCTCTTTGACCTTATTTTCTCGGTTGATGACGCCTCGGATGAGGTCCAGGGCTTTCTCCGATTGGGCCAGAGAACTGTCTGCAATGCCCTCCACCGTCACTGCCTCACCCTGGTGCCTAATAGGAAAGCATTCACTCAGTTTTATATGTACATTTTAAATATGGCATGGAAGTCTAATCAATAGTTAAGTAAAAACCTAAAAATGTGCATGTGCAACACTGGCGAAAAACAACACTAAATGCAAATAATGTCACGAATGTAATTAAAGCAATCAACTTAAATAATCATTAATAGTTATTACAGCAAACCATATATATATATATAATTATCAAGTTTTAATCTTTTATGATAAAGTGCTATTGCCAAAGATCTACTGGGGCTCATTTGCCAATATCTTCTTAAAAATTTTAGTTCTCAAAAAATTTCATCTACAAGAAAAAACAATCTATGCCAGATACACAACATCATCTTAAGCAGCTTGGGTTCTTAAGAATAGTGAGTCCCATGTCTTCCCAAGTTTAATTGTGCCATATAATACAGTTATTTTTCTCTTCATATTGTATAAATCTTTTGCCTTTTACTAAAGAAATCCATAGAGAGAACCGCCATAAAATGAGTAATATAATTTTTTTGAGGTTTGTTTAATTGCTGGACTAAAAAAAATGCGCCAGATTTTTTAAAATCAAATAGGAAACACCCCATAGTTAAATTAAAGGGCTAAAGGGCTAAATTAAAGCATCTATTTTTGTTGTACAGATACACGCAAGACATAATAAGGGTTTACATTAATATGTGTATAACCTGCTCTCCTAAAAACAAAAAAAAAACTGTGCCTTTTTAAATTAAAATTCTTGAATTAAAAGTGTGTATGTGGTGTTTGAGAACAGATTTGTTCATAAGAATGGTTGGTGAAAGAGGCCTAATAAATATCTTTTTACTTTTGCAATAAAACCTGACGCTCTGTGTAACAACTGTAAACATAAGTGCTAATTATTGTCTTTGTTGGCTAAGCAATGGTCATGTTGTTGCATTAGAACATGTTTGTGTTGTTTGACTTAGCAGCGTTTGAGAAAAACACACAACTCACTGCTCAGCAAGATCAGCGGCTCTCTGAACCAGATCCGACAAGGTGTCAGAACCTGGGACAGCATCACCTGAGGGAATCTCCTGAAACACACACAAGGGAAATGCTGAGGATTATTAACAACAACCATTTTACACACATTTTACTGAGTACACACAGTTGAAGTCAAAACGATTAGCTCTCTTGTAAATGTTTTTATTCGATTTAATTTCAAATACAGTGCATCTGGAAAGTATTCATAGCACTTTTTTGCACTAGCACTTTTTTCCACATTTTTTTTATGTTACAGTCTTATTCCAAAATGGATTAAATTAATTTATTTCCTCAATTCTACACACAATACCCCATAATGACAATGTGAAATTTTTTTTAATTGTTGCAAATTTATTAAAAATAAAAAACCTGAAAAATCACATGTACTTAAGTATTCACAGCCTTTGCTCAGTACTATGTTGATGCATTTTTGGCAGCATTTACAGCCTCAAGTCTTTTTGAATATGACGCCACAAGCTTGGCACACCTGTCTTTGGAATTTTTTGAGCCCATTGCTCTTTGCAGTACCTCATCAGGTTTGATGGGAAGCGACGGGTACAGCCATTTTCAGATCTCTCCAGAGATGTTCAATAGGATTTATGTCTGGGCTCTGGCTGGGCCACAAGGACATTCACAGAGGTGTTGTGAAGCCATCAACTCCATTGATAAGTTGGTGGTGTGCTTTGGGTAAAAAAAAAAAATGTCCTGCTGGAAGACAAACCGTCGCCCCAGTCTGAGGTCAAGAGCACTCTGAAGCAGGTTTTCATTCAGGATATCTCTGTACATTGCTGCATTTATCTTTCCCTCTATCCTGACTAGTCTTCCAGTTTCTGCTGCTGAAAAACATCCACACAGCATGATGCTGCCACCACCATGCTTTACTGTAGGGATGGTATTAGCCTGGTGATGAGTGGTGC
Source organism: Danio aesculapii (assembly GCF_903798145.1). Lineage (NCBI taxonomy): Eukaryota > Metazoa > Chordata > Actinopteri > Cypriniformes > Danionidae > Danio > Danio aesculapii. The sequence goes on along the minus strand of NC_079436.1, from coordinate 35,643,565 downwards.
CTAGTTTTCTCCAAACGTAACACCTGGCATTCACTCCAAAGAGTTCAATTTTAGCCTCATCAGACCAGAGAAGTATGTTTTTTTAAGGTCTGAGAGTCCTTTAGATGCCTTTTGGCAAATTCCAGGTGGGGAGTGGCTTCCATCTGGCCACTTTACCATACTGGCCTGATTGGTGCATTGCTGCACAGATGGTTGTCCTTCTATAAGGTTCTCCTCTCTCCACAGAAGAACGCTGGAGCTCAGACAGAGTGACCATCAGGTTATTTATCGCCTCACTGACTAAGGCCCTTCTCCCCCGATCACTCAGCTTAGATGGCTGGCCAGCTCTAGGAAGAGTCCTGGTGGTTCCAAACATCTTCCACTTATGGATGATGGAGGCCACTGTGCTCAGTGGAACTTTCAGAGCAGAATTTATGTAACATTCCCCATCCTTGTGCCTCGAGACAATACTGTCTCAGAGGTCTACAGACAATTCCTTTGCCTTGTGCTTTTACATGCACTGTCAACCCTGGGACCTTATATAGACAGGTGTAAGCCTTTGCAAATCATGTGCAATCAACTGAATTTATCACAGGTGAACTCCAATTAAGCTGCTGAAACATCTCAAGAATGATCAGTGGAAACAGAATGTACCTGAGCTCAATTTAGAGCTTCACGCCAAAGGCTGTGAATACTTCTGTACATGTGATTTTTCAGGTTTTTTCATTTTTAATAAATTTGCAACAATTTAATTTTTTTTTCTTCACATTTTCATTATGGGGTATTGTGTGTAGAATCTCAAGGAAATAAATGAATTTAATCCATTTTGGAATAAGGCTGTAACATAAAAAAATTTGCAAAAAGTGAAGCGCTATGAATACTCTCCTGATGCACTCAAAGTCACCAGGTTTAATCCCATTGCAAAGAAGATAGAATCTGTTCAAAAACATAATCCAGATATGCTTACAATCTCCTGGATGTCCCGTTTGGCCTGCTGCAGCTTTGACCTGACATCACTGATGAGTTTACGGATTTCAGAAACTTCTGTCCTGTACTGTTGATCATTGTTTCTGATCCCATCCACAGTTGTCAACAAAGCCTCCATGTTTCTGTCCTCTCTCAGCTGAGATCGGCTAATGCTTGCCAGTTTATCCTGAAGCTGTTTCTCCGTGTCTGTTTGGCACAAAACAAATCTTAAAATATATATTCAATTAGCTAAACGGAAACAATAAAATGTAACCTGACAAAGAAAGGATTTTCCTACTTGTGAGTTCATTTGCTCTGCTCTCCAGGTTTCGAACCATAACCTCTGCTGCCCGAACAGCCTGGTCCATCTGAGCATTGCTGACTGGAGCATCATTACCTTCAAATCCCTTAAATAAATCCTCCATTTCCTGCAGCTGGCGTGCATAGACCTCTATCTGATAAAACACAGGATAAATATTTGTGTATCATAATTTACATAACAGTTGGGTGCTTACATTCATGTAAGACACTGTAGAGGAAAATATGTTTTTTCTATTCACCTGCTAATTTTGAGATTAATATTTTTTTTTTAGTCTAATTAAAAGAAAAGTTTCCAAAACTTAAAAGTCTTTAAGTACATATTATTATTATTTATTTTAATCATTATTTTAGTTTTAAACTTATAAAGTTATAAACAAATGAAAAAAAAATCATGAAACATACACATACACAAATAAAAAACTTTTTAAATTAATTATTATTATTTCATGCACTTTATCAACTTTTGTCTATTTCAATTGCAACACGTATTTTTAAAGGTCTTTTTCCTCAAATTTTTCTGAGCCATAAATCTCCACTTCAGCAACACTTACTAACTTTAAAGTTTTATTCTTATCTGTATTTTATAGCTTTTTAGAGAGGGATTTATTCCTACTGTTATGATCACCAGCAGTGTTGCAGTTGCAGGCTGCTGGACAACACTTAGATTCAACTGCACTACAAATCCCATCATGCACTTTACTCACACACCTGGCCAGGATACTCCATTTAGGACTAATTACACAGACTATTTTTACACCTTTCAAACACACAGACTTTGCTGAGTCTTGTTTATCTGTCATTGTGAACATTATGATGCGTTTTCCTTGCTTTGCCTTGCTGTGTTAAACCCTTACTTTGTTTTGTTTGTTTATTTACTCTGTATGCTGCCAGTCTTTTGACCAACCGCCTGTTTATTGACCACGACTCCGGATTGCACATATACATCTGTTTGTTCCTGTGTTGATTGCTGCTTGCCTGGCCATTCTCCTATTAAACCCTGCATTTGGTCTCTGTTGTCACATAAGTTACTTAAGTTACCTGATTATTTAAATTTTTTTTGTATAAATGTATATAATCAGGTAACTTGTGTTTTTTTCCTGAAATGTTTTTTTCCTGGCTGTTCACAGTACTTTCTGAATTATGGCATGAAAAATTGAATTTCAATGAAAAGTGATTCAAATAACTAAAATAAAAGTAAACAAGAACTTTGAGAATTTGACTTGATTAAATTTTCAGATCTTTGTGCTTCATATGTATGCAAGAACGCTGGTTCAAGTGCCGGCTGTGCCAATTGGCATTTTTGTGTGGAGTTTGCGTGAGTTTCCTCCGGTTTCCCTCACAGTCCAAAGACATGGGCTACAAGTGAATTGGGTAAACAAAGTTGGCCTTAGTGTATGAGTCAGTGTGTGAATGCGAGAGCGTATTGGTGTTTCCCAGTACTGGGTTGCAGCTTGAAGGGCATAAACCACATAAAACATGTGCTGGAATAGTTGGCAATTCATTCTGCTGTAGTGACCCCTGATAAATAAGTAACTAAGCCGAAGGAAAATTAATGCATGAATGAAGCCTCATTTGCATATTTAAACATTACATTTTATGTAATCAATCAATTGGTGAAGTATAGTGATAATAATTAAGTAGCCGTTTTACACTCTTCAACTGCAGTGTCTTAACTTAAGCAAACATTTGTTTTTCCTGTTCAATGTGGTAAATGCAATAAGACTGAAATCAGTCTTGACTATGGGAGCAGCTCCCTGGGCAAACGGCACATTTAATTCCTCCCACACAGTCAGTGATCAAGATCAGCTCCAAAGCAGCATACCGTTATATCATTCGCCAGATAATAAACAGTCATCAAACCCAGCAGGACTCGCTCATTTCTTCTTTCACAGTGTGCACAGTGTAAAGTGCTCATTTTGACATGATAGCACAAACTAAATGATCATTATTTCTCTGTAAATCTCATGACTTACAGAAGACACTCACTAAAATGGCATTCAGTGTAACATTGGTTTCTAAACCAAAAAATTTTGTCAGGAAAGTATATATATTTATAATACAAAACAATATACTATAAATACAGTTGAGGCCCCAATTAATAGCCCCTCTGAATTAATAGCCCCCTGTTTATTTTTCCCCAATTTCTGTTTAACGGAGAGAAGATTTTCAACATTTATAAAAATAATAGTTTTAACAACTCATTTCTAATTATAACTTAATACTAAGCTTAATACTATAACTTAAATTTTATCTGTGTCATGATGACAGTAAGTAATATTTGACTAGATATTTGTCAAGACACCTCTATACAGCTTAAAGTAAGATTTAAAGGCTTAACTTAGTTAACTAGATTAACTAGGCAGATTAGGGTAATTAGTCATGTATAACGATGGTTTGTTCTGTAGACTATAGAAAAAAATTTAGCTTTAAGGGGCTGATAATATTGTACTTAAAATTGTTTTTAAAAAATTTAAAACTGCTTTTATTCTAGCTGAAATAAAACAAAGACTTTCTCCAGAAGAAAAAATATTATCAGACATAATGTGAAAATTTCTTTGCTCTGTTGAACATAATTTGGGAAAAATTTTAAAAAGAAAAAAAATTTAAAGTGGGCTAGTAATTCTGACTTCAACTGTATGTATATTAGAAAGCTGTTGGTCAACATTGGTTTGTTCTGTAACCAGTTGAAAACAATTGGCTTTTATTATTGACCTTAGCATTTTTTATTTGCATTTTATTATTAATTTTTAATGTGCTAAATATTAGCAAACTTTCTGTAGATGAAAAATGTACTTTATTATGAAATACTTTAACTCTTTGTTAAACATCACTTGGGAAATCACTGAATTTTTTTTACATCAGAGGAGAGAAATTTATATAACAATATTAATATAAATTATAATTTATATTATGAATCTAAATAATTTTGTTTAATCATTTTGTATAATAATTTTGTTTCAAATGAGTATGTTTATTTATATATATTCACAAGGACATAATTACAGAACAATATCTTAATTTTACATTACAGCAGAAGCTTTATGTGCATGTAATATGTCTACTATGTATATTAAATAACTTTTTTACATTTAAATTGATGAGTAACTCCAAAATAATACATCACGTTTTTGACCCACATCATTTTTAAAAATAAGGAACACATTTTACTAATGAACAGTCATTTATATCATTACAAAAGGTTTGGGTTTCAAATAAATTCTGCTCTTTTGAAATTTAATTTCAAAAGTTTGTGTTCAATTTATTACAAAAACATTAAAGCAAAACAAAAGTTATTAACAGTAAAAATAAGATATGTTTCTTTAGGTTGGGACCACCATATCAAAATAATAAAACAAAAAAATTACATTTCAAAAAAATATCCTAAACTAGAAAATGTGATCTTTATATCCTAATTAATTATATATAACAATATTTCACATTTTGAAACACAATGATTGTTTCTTGATGTCTTACCTTGCTCTTAACTGGGTTAAAGCAGGATGGACATGTTGATTCTTCACACCTGAGTCCATTGTATCCTTCCTTACATTCGCACTGGCCTTTATCACTGCATGAATTGGACACAGAACCCTGTCGGTTGCAGTTACAAGCTACAAAGAGAAAAGAAAAGCAAAACTCAGATGACCATAATGCTTCTGGGTTCTGTCTGGAATATTATATTTGGTTTGTGTTCATCTGTACCCTGGCATGGCTCTGTGGGGTAGTTGTGGTGGTATCCAGCTTCACAGTATTCACAGTTGGGGCCAGTGCTGTGGTTCAGGCACTTCCGGCACTGCCCTGTCCTCCGGTCACAGTTGCCCACAGCGTTCTGGTCCACGTGGCCATAACACTGGCAGGGCTGGCACTGTTTGCGAGGGCCGTATTCTCCCAGAGGGTCTCCATAAAAACCGTCATCACATATTTCACAACGGGAACCTGAGGAAAATGCAGGATTAGTAAACAAGGCATCATTATGTATTCTGTATTCATGCAGAAATAATGAAATTCTTTTACTTTTAAGCTTATTTCTGAGTTCCTCTGAAAAATTTGTAATATGAATTACTTTTTAAATTCTACTTTTTTATAGTACCTTTTGACATTCTACAGCTTGATTGACAGCCAGTCCCATAAATTACCCGACGAACACAATATGAGTAAATAAATCACAATTTAAAATATACTAATCTAGAAAATATCCAATTTAAATTTCATGATATTTACTTTTTTATTTATTTTTTTACTTTTAAAATGTATTAGTTTTTTTTTTTTCCTTTTAAAAAAAAAAGATTTTTCAATATATTTTTTTCAGAACAAGCCCTTCCCAACAATTGAACCCTTCACAGAGGAGGGAATACATAAAAAAATAATAATATTATAAAAATAAATAAATATATAAAAGGTACTGCCAACATAATTACTTTTCAGGGGATACATTTGTACATCAAGTTACATTGTAGTTACCTCAAATTACATTGATAATAGGTTAAGTAAGTATATATATATATATATATATATATATATATATATATATATATATATATATATATATATATATATATATATATATATATATATATATATATATAATAAATAAATCTAAATATGTTGTAATACTTTTCCACCTCTTCAGAAAAATAACAGTTTTTATTTGTATACATGTAAGCATTTTTTACATTACATAGACCTGTTTAAGTCTGAATCCACTGAGCCACCTTTGGGGAACCTTCTTCCATCCAATGTACTGTTATCATTTGTTTTTGCAACCAGTAATAATATCCTTAGGACAAATCTTATTTCTTCGGTAAACATTTCTTTGGACCGTGCTCCCAGTAAGCACACAACTGGATCGAGGGGTATATCTTATCTGTTTCTTTTTTAACATTTTTTCAAAATTCTTGAATCTTAGGACAGTCCCTAAAAATTTGGGTATGATCTCCAATTTTACCACATTTTCTTCAACACAAAGCAACAGATGGTCCTTTCACATATGTAGAAAAATGTTTTAGTATTAATTTTCTTTTTTTTTCAGGTACTGATTTTGTTATTATTCTTAATTTATTTATTTTTAGACATACTTTTGTTTTTATTGAAACAAAATGGAAAAAATATATGATTAAATTATTATTGTAATTTATTAAAACATTTTTTAACACTTATTTTACTTCAAATCAACCAAATCAAATCAAAGTTTATTTCTAGAGCACACTTAATTACAACCTTTGGTCGACCAAGGTGCTGTACAATAGCAGTAGCAGGTAAAAAACAGCAATACACTACAATAAAAACAACAATATAAAACAATAGTAACAACAGTAAGTTTCCAAGAAAGAATACATTTAGTATAGCCTGGAACTGCCATTAGGGAATATTAAATGCGCTCGAAAAAAGATGAGTCTTGAACATCAATTCAAAAATAAATAGAGTGGGTGCTATTCTGATTTTTAATGGTAACTTATTCCATAGTTTCGCACCTACAACTGCAAAGGCTCTATCGCCCCTGCATTTGAGACGAGATTGAGGTATTTGCAGTATCGAGGTACTTGCAAATCAACAACTAATATTGTTTTTTTTTTAATTGTTTTTAGTGTTAGTAGCCATAACAATAACAATGGTTGTAATTAACTAAAATTAATAACAGACTCATATGTTTTGGTTGATTTGCTTTGGTTGATTTTTTTGGTCCATGAAAAATATCTACATGACATTTCCCTGTTATTATGCTTCATATTCCTCATTGACACAACTACAACTGAAAAGTACAGTTAGGGAATTCATCAAATCATTATAGAAAAATATATTATATACAGTACTTATAACAAAAGATAGAATAATAGGGGAAAATTCAAATAAGTTGTAGTATCTATATAGTACTATATCTAATATAGTAACTATGCACTATTCCTTTAAGAGCATCTGGTTTTGCACATGTTTTTCACCTGTAGTCCCACGAGGACATCGGGTGCACGTCACCTCCTGTGTTCCTCCAATCACATAGCAAGATTGACCCTCGGGACAGGGACACTTCTGGCAGGAGTTGGACAGTTGGCGGTTCACATAATAACCCCTAGGGCACATCTGCAGATTCGGGATCTCATCAGCCGAGTAACAGCCTCCTGCAAACACAATAAATCCACATTCCTCAGCTCAGACAAATACTTTTCTTCACAACTAAAACAAAATACATGTTATCCCTAACCGGCATGAGGGAAAAATTACCCATGGTTGATTTTAATAGACATAAAGCTTCTCAGTAAGTCTCAGTCATTGATTTGTACTAAAATTATGTTATTGACGACCCATGTTGTTAAAATTAATTGATATAAAACTGGGTGTCTACACCTATACATGCCAGAAAATCAAATTTACCTATATAAATCGCTTTAATTAATTATTGCTAGAGCTGTGGCAAAAAATCGTTTTCAAAATGTATCGCTATTCTCTCTTGAATCGATTCTGAGCTTGGTTTTTAACAGCAGATGGCGCTGTATGCTTTACAAACACCCGTTACCCTGCTTACACTCAATTCCTTTTACAAGTACCACGTGAACCTACAATAATCATTAACAAAGTTAACAAAGGTTTAAACAAATTACAAGAGTGTTCGTAATGAGCTGTGTTAACATTAAAGCTGAAACAGGTCATGGTCTTCCGAAACATTGTCATTGTCTTTGTTATGCTGGTTGAAAATCTCTTCACTTCCTGATAGGAATCCTTATATTTAGTGGTCCAAATATATTTTTATGTATTTTAATATTGTGTGTAAGGTGTAATAACAGAAAAAAAAATCATCCAATCAACTGAACATTACAATAGGCTGTACTACCTGTTTATCAAAATATGGAATTGCAAACCTCAGAGCACAATGTCCATGCAGAAATGATTACATCATCAGCACATTAACGGACATGGTTCAGAAAAGAATGGCAGGCAGACATCAACAACAACTATAAAGTTTTCTCTCTGGTGAATGTTACTGTAGTGTTGTTGTCTAGTTTGCATTCATGTGTTCAGGACCCATGGCTTTTGATGTCAATTTGCAGGGTTTGACAGGCTTTCAGTGCTATCAGGCTAATGTTTGCATTTTCCAAGATCTCCTATTGCACAAAAGCTAACTTGCATGACTCAGCCGAATGCACAAGAATGCATCAATGCAGAATTGATTTCTCGAAAGATTTTTCGCCACAGCTCTACTTACTGTGTTGTCAATTTCATGCTGCTTGTGTTTTAGCAACCTACGTTGCTAAGCAATGCCTTTGCCCACTGAGACGGTTATCAGTAGGCTAATTATTTTTAGTCACAGCAGATAAAAGAAGACAAGTTATGAATGCCATTTTAAGATTTGTTTTAGCAGTAGATGATGGCTAAATATAATTATTTTATGACTCAAGATAGTGGCACATTACAGTGACATAATACATGTTTAGCCATAGACAAACATATCATGGATAAATTGGGCAAACAATGACCATGGCGAGTTGGTTAAAAATGGTAAAAAATAAAATAAAATCTAAAAACATTTTGTCATTTACTCATCCTCCACTTTTTCTAAACCTATTTGACTTTCGTTCTTCTGCTGAACCCAAAGTAAGAAATACTGAAGGACGCTAAAAAAAACCATTGCCATTGACTTCAACAGTTATTTTTTAATTCTAAACTGTAAACAATATCCATAAATTAGCAGTTTTCTGTATATTTTGATTCACGTATTTGTTTTTCCTCATTTATTTAAATTGCGTTATGGGACCTTGATCTTTCTTCCAACATTTTTTAATCTTGAAAAGCTTTTTAAAAAGTGAATTCTTTTCATTTTTTTAACAGTTTAAAGTGATATATTCTCTGGGTTGGAGTTGGCTCTGGGTTGGTATATTACGCTTCAAAAACCTTCAGAAACTGCGGCATATTTTCTGTTATTTTACAGACTTCTCTATATTTTATTTCTTTTACATTCTATTAATTAAATCTACTAAAATGTCAATAAAAGTCACTTTGTTAAACTGTAGAGTTGAATTTTCTAAATTTCCATAACGCAATTCACAATCGTAAATAAACGGAAAACATTTGTAAATATGGTGATATTTTTTACAGTGTACTATGGACGTTAATGGCTACTTTTTTCCAAATATTCTTTAGAATATCTTTGCATGTCTTGTAATATCTTTTTGTGCGTGAATTCATCAAGGTTTAGAACCACCTAAGTATGAGTAATTGCTAATTTTTGGGTGAACTATTGCTTTAAATCGTGAAATAACAAACCTGTTTCTGGATCACATGCTCCACCCTGACAGGAGCAGGGTACACAGGGGCTTCTGGGGCCTTGACCAGGAAAACGTCTCCTGTATCCGGTGGCACAGTGTTCACAAAAATGTCCATCATATTCAGCAGGACATCTGCACTTCTCTACCCAGAGCGCAGGAGTGCCAGGGCCCAGCTTAGCAGACACCAGAGAGACATCATCCAGATAACCACGTCCTGTTGGGAAAGCAGACACCCAGAGCTGTTAATGCACAATCACATTTTAGATTGAAAACCTGTAATGCTGCATTCAATTTGATCCGAACTGAAAGCAAATCTAGGCCACGGGCTGGCTGTTTTAGAGCAAATGTGAAACTGTAACACTTCATTTACTGACACACTTTACTCTAAAACCACCAAAGCATCTGATTAATTGCAATCCACCCTACAAAATAAAAGCCGGCTGATTTTAGGTTAGAAAATGATGACAATTAATATAAAACTGAAAGAAAATGAAATTCAAATATTATTCAAATACTAATGAATAAATAAATGCCATACTTAATGCTTGCTTTTCATTTTTACCCTATAATAGTATTTTTACACTTTTGAAAAATTCTATAATACTATCACTACTATCATTAATAATTTTGTAGTGATATTAAATGCATTACACTACATGCAAACCAAGCATCCAAGTGCTTTTATAAGAACCAGAGTGAAAAACATATGTGAATCCCTGCTTATGCACTTGTTTTCAACAATCCATGAAGCTCATTGATACATTACAGAGTACAGAGATAAAATACTCACCATTCTCACCAAATGTCCCTCTAATCTTAATGGCTGTAAGATTGCTCAAGAGTGTTTGAAATTCTGCAGATGAAAGCTGTGGTTTCCATTTGCTGCCCGGCTGTTCGTCCAGTCTATTATGTACAGTAATATACATTACAATAATTCATATCAATCTAATAATGAATATAACTTTCAAAATTTGTATTTACTTGTAAAAGTTCTGGTTGATAATGATGAATTGATATTTGTACATTTTGGATGAGAACAACTAAATTACCCTTTTTTGTCAAATAAAGAAAATAAACAAGAAAAAATCTATAAACTATAATTGTATCTATTTATTTTTAGATTTTATAATGTTCTCTAAAACGGTAATTGTGAAATTGTAACAAAATAGAAAAATGTATTTCATTTTGAGATTTTCTAAAAATTACTTTTACATTTTATTCATTTATTTTATTTTACTGATGTTTAATACCATTCAAAAATCTGAATGAAAGGGCTACGTTTAGCTAGGAACACATTAAAATGATCAAAATTGACCAAAAAGACATTACTAACTGGTTTCTAAAAATATTTTAAGCAGCATAACTGATTTTAATATTGATGATAATAATAAATGTTTCCTCAGCACTAATTTCCTGACCAATCAAGTGAAAATATTTTTTCCCCTTGATGTCCTTTATATTAAAATATTTATTCTGAATATGGAATGAAAGAGAACAATCGAAGTATCCCTAAAAAAGTGCAGCAATTAACATGCTTCCCATATATCACGCAGAACTAGATATTAAGGCAGGATAAGCACCCCTCGCATTTTTAAAGTACACACTGCTCTAGTTATTCCTAATGATAATGTTACCTGAAAGTGTAGGTGATTTTCTTGCCACAGGGCACCACGGTTCTCAAGTCCCCTAAAGAGGCAGATACTTTAAGACCTGCTCCTTCTAGAACAACATCAGATGTGGAGGGACGACGGACACCTCTGTCCAGACGCAGAGAGAAGGTGAGCGTCTGACCGTAGCTCAAGGCCCGATTACCTAAGTAGGTTGCTGTAAAACAGACAGACGCACAAACAATTTACTGAAATATCACAATAACAGTGTTGACACATCTACTATTGGTGTCTCCAGAAGTATTTTGTTTAAATTAATGAGAGAAGAACAGTGACATGCCTCAATGCCTTCCAGGTTTTCCCCCCAGAGAAAGTGAAATTACTTGAAGCAAGTCAAATGCTTTTTCTTTCAGTGCTTTACAGACCAGTGCTTCCCACACATAGACTTTACTTGGGCCCAGGTATATTAATGGCCGCCCATGTATAATTAGTGACACATTTTTAAAAAATATTATTAACATCCTTTTACACTTTTTTTTGTATACGCCCAATATAAACAAACATCCATGATCGATTAAGCAGTGGAAAATCTTCTCTCGTTTACCAGTTTCGTTCTGTGTGTGCGAGAACTGTCAGCACTCCCACAGACAGTTCCACTAGTTTTGCAGACCTACAGAGACGCACCTAATTGGGATTTAAAAAGGTCGTCCGGCCTGGGTTTCTAAATCTCCTCAAATGTCCGGGATTCAACTTTTGCTTTTGCCTTCTAAAGCTCATATGTGATATTGCATTACTCTTTTATTAAAGACTACTTTCCGCTTGGCTTGGACCGAGAGAAAAAGTAAATAATAAATTCTGTGATCTAAACGATTCAGAAAAACTTTAGTACATACTCGGAGGATGAAATGACTGGTCTAAACTGGCTGCAAATTATATGTACACCATTAAGTTAATCAACACATTTACCTTATTTAAATAATCTATAAGTTTTAATCTTGTAATTATGATATTTTTTGAGATATTGTCTGTTTTTATACCTTTTTCTGTCATTTATTTCTCTTTTGGGGTGCACATGGCTCCTGAATAGCATAAAAGTAACAGAAACAGTTACTTTAACCCATTTAAAAGAAACTCTGTTTAACAGTGTCATAATAAATAAACTTATTGTAAAGATTTTTATCATGTTTTATTTGTCACATATAGTTAACCATTTGGTTTGATTCAATCTGGCTACCACCGCAAGTATATTTCAAATCTGTGGGAAGCACTGCAGACTATTATGCATTTTTATAGCTATTGTAAGAGAGTTGACCAGAATGTAGCGACAGTCACAAAATGTATTACTATATTACTGAAACTACACATAATACAGAAAACAGATGTTTTATGAAAATGCTAATATATAACTTTGTGAGAGTACACACACAAAAATGATGGAAATTAGATTTAATTATATGAATTATATTTGAAGCTAAATGTATGAGTAGGAGGCAGAAACAGTCAAAAATAAGTATAGTGTGAATCTCAGAGTTAATTTTGTCAAGACAAAATACTCATACAACCATTATTTTATAAATTACTTTATATCATTTTATTTATTACTGAAAATGATAAAATTTCATTAAAGTTTTGTTTTTTGAAAAATAAAAGAAGATTTCTCTATGAGATGCAAAATGTACTCAATTGTGAAATCACCCATATATTTAGTTTATCAAGGATGTACCACTGGATCACGCCTCACTATAGTTGTTAAACGTGATATTTAACGTCAGTAAACTGCTTCGATCTTTATCTTTCACGCTTGTACTTAGTAATTTTAGTGAAAACCTCAGATACTGTTGGTTGTGCACCTTTTTTACCAACCAAGTTTGTCGACGCCATTATAACAACACAGATCACTCTGCCTATCATTTGCAAAAAGTGATTGACAGGTGGTAATTTGTGTGTAACTTATCTATTTATGTATGATTTGGTTACGGGTAAACAAAGACCATGCGGGTCAAGCAGTTGAAACGGTATGGCAACAACTAATTAAACTCGTTATAAATTAATGAATTATTCATAAATAATTAATTCACCGCCGCTTATGACAATGATGCCATCATCTACCGCGATGTTTCACATTAGACACGTACGATGCCAAATTGGTCGACATCGCCCAACCGTAATGGAAATATATTATTGATACAACCAATAAATGAATCCACATACCTGGAGCAAACAGATAAACTGGAAGGATCTCCTTCGAGATGACCTCAAGGTCTTTGTGAGTGGGAGACCACCTGAACTGAACTTGTGAAGGGTTCACACCTTGAGCAGTTGCCGCTCGCCACCCTTCAGGTCCTGTGAAATGAAGTAAAGGATAACATTAAATCAACAAAGTGCCAAATTAAAACCGATTGACTTACACCAGAGTTTACACCTCAAACTCACCATTTTCAAAAGGTGAAGTAATGTTGTAAACGGAATACCCTTCGGCTGAGCTGCACACATTTGAATGGCCATTGCAAAAGCAGGGAAGACACTCCTCTGTATTATATGTGAGACGGCCATTGTTACGTGACCAACAGCTTAGCCTGCATAAGAAGAAGATTAATAGCACTAAACAAATCTGTATATTAATAATTAGACACAGAGATCAGAAATCAGCGTTCTCACCTTAAAGGCTCGCATCCGTTGGCAGTGACTGGAGAACCATCATGACAGCGGTCACACTTGTCTCCATGAATTCCCTGTTTACATGTGCATTGCCCATTACTGCTGCAGACAAGTCCTTGAGAACCTGGACAGAAAAATTTCATGCATTTAAGTTCTTTTAATTGTAAGGTTGCCCCTAAAAAAATACAAATATTTAACTGCACAGCTTGTCCAACATAATCAAATTAATAGGAGTCTAGGAATGGATCATTATTGCAGTAATTTGTTTCCTTTATATGCTTATTTGCATGACTTTGGCCTAGTTGCACTTTTTTTTTGCAATAGGCCTACATAATATCCAATATAGTAACATTTATTCGAAAGGAATTTAGTGCCAACTCACTTTTCTTTTTTTAGACTTGACTTTCTACATGCAGAAACTATGGCAAAAGGGAATTTACTGGTTAAAAATAATTGATAATGGGTCTCAAAGAAGTCAATTAACCATACTTTGTTTGCGGATGCCATTTGGTTTAATATTTTGCATTTAAATAAATAACATTTTTAAAGGGACAGTTCACCCAAAAATGAAACAATTCTGTCATCATTTATTCACCCTTCACTTTTTTCAAACCTTTTCTGATATTTTGAAGAAAGCTGGAAACCTGTAACCATCGACTTCCATAGTCTTTGTTTTTCCTACTATGGAAATCAGTGTTACAGGTTTTCAGCTTTAATCAAAATATCATCTTTCGTGTGCAACAGAAGAAAGAAAAATATGTAATTTTGGAACCAATTGAGGGTGAGTAAATAAATGTAAATTTGTGGGTGAGCTATCTCTTTAAGTGTGCAAACCATTTTAGAGAGCAGATTTTAGAATATTAGTAAAAAAAAAAAATTTTACTGTGATTTTCCATGTTATTGGGGCTGCACGATATTGAAAAAATATAACATTGTGATATTTTATTATTCTAAATCTGCAATTTATATTGCCATATGAATAAAATTTCACCAGCTGACTTGAATATCTCTAATTGGAAAGAATTTACCATTTAGATTGATTTTGATGATTCTGTAGGGCAGTGCATCTGCATAAAATATAATTAACAGTCTACAAGCATAGATGAACACAATAAAAAAGACAAAAAAAAAACAGTGTTTTATTGTTTTCTTAATTGTAATTGAATAATCAAGTGTAAAATCATACTACATAGTTTTTGTTGTATAAATAAGTCAATAAATATAATTGTTATAAGGATGGTTGCTGGTCTGAGTCCCAGCTGGGCCAATTGTTGTTTCTGTGTGGAGTTTGCATGTTCTCCCCATGTTGGGTTTCCCCCACAGTCCAAAGACATGCACTACGGGTAAATTGAATAAGATAAATTGACCCTTGTGTATTTGTGTGAAGGTGATAGTGTATGGGTGTTTCCCAGTACTGGGTTGCCGCTGGAAGGGCTGTGTAAAACAAATGCTGGATAAGTTCATTAAGCTGTGGCAACCCCTGATAAATAACGGGACTAAGCCAAAGGAAAACGAATGAATGAATAATTGTTATAAAATTTACAAATGGTACAATTTTTCATGCCCGAATGCTTTTAAAATCCTCATACAGCCACAGGCCTCAAAAACCCATGCAAATGATGAATTATAATCCAGACTCAATATTGAATATTCTGCGATGTGACTACTGGGAATGATCACATTGCAATATCGATGTGGAAATAATATATAGTGCAGCCCTACTACTTACTGTGTTGAAAGGTTTTGGACACTTTTTTTTTTTTGTTTTTACACTTTTTGATTGCAATATAATGTTTGACCAGGCCTTGCAGCCCTCAATATAATTTGAAAACATGGAATACAATTCAATACAATACAATACAAGCAGAAACTCACCTGCAGGGTTGCAGTTGCAGGGCACACAGTTGTCTCCTGCTCTCTGGTGGTAGTATCCTTCCTTACAGCTTTCGCAATGCCTCCCTTGGGTGTTTCCCTGGCAGTTTAAACAGTACAATCCCAGCTGATCTGCTCTGCAGAACCGTGCCTTCCCATGACATGAACAGGCAGAGGAGGCTGCAAGAAAACATGCCAAGATTAGTTACCTGGTGTCAATAACTTCCCCATCTTCAAAGAGGACCCCCTATTATGACTTCCCCAGCCTCCTGTGGTTAAAGAATCTGCTGAACAAGTCGACTTTTTACAGTCTGCAAAAAATTAATTATCACATTGTCAAACACAACTGGCGCCAGTCAAGTTTTTAGTGGTATTGCTCTGAGTATGGGAAAGTAGCACGAAGACAGTCTTATAGCTATAAAAACAAACACCTGCCGCCAATGTAAATTACACCACACCTTAAGGTATATTCACTCACTCTCAATATAGACAATTACTCAAAGCCACAAACCATAAGCTATCGGCGCATACAAAGACAAAACCACAAATTATTCTGGGGATCAACAAAGACATGCCGGACATCCAGGGTGGATGACTTTTAAAAGGGAAAGAGAAAAGCCTTCAGCTGTGTAAGCACATTAGATCATGTGCGATTATGTGCAATAAAACAGCCTAGCCAATGCTCGGTCAGGCCTACAGTAATGTTGAAAACACAGTCGATAATGGATGTTGGATAATTGACTGTTTTTGTGGCTGGGACAAGCTCACTCTTGTAGGTAATTTATCACAAAGGTATTATGAGGTCATATCAAGCATGAACCTCATCCACTCAGTATAGGTATTCCTATCCTGCTAAAGTGGTAACATCAGGGTCCTTCAAAGGTGAGAGAAACAGACACGCAGCCTCTCAGTGAAAAGCAAAAACTACCTTTGAGGTCATTAAAAGACAGTTTGCTTGGATACTGTTGTTATTGCCAAAAAAATTGACCCTTTTTACTCACTGTGATGTAGAGTATTTTTCAGTTTTAAATGATTTTTCAATTCAATATTAGTTTAAGGTAATCTACATTTACAAAAGTATAACCTTAGCTTTTGTTATATCACCTTATAGAATCAAATTATATTTTTTAAATGATTTACAGTTGACATGCTATAATCTATGCCATAATCTTTCTATATTTGTTATTTTAAAAGGTTGTAAAATTCATAATTGTGTTATTATAACAAATGAGAACATAAAGTCATTAGTTATAGTCTCGTATCTTTTAATTTTACCCAATTTAATAACAAAAAAGGTCATTATTACAACACAAAATCCATATGATTTTACTTTTTTACACATATTATTTAAATTGTTAAAAAGGTTTTAAAGAAGAGCAGTATTGCATATTAAATGCTGAATTTTTTTGTAGTATTAGATGTGTTTATCATACAGATTAACAAGTTAGCAGATTTTCCCTGGATCACTATTATTATGAGAAGTATTGGTTATAGTTATAGTAGCTATTATTATGATCTGACGGTTTTATGATGTACAGTATGAGGTAATGCCTCTAACAGTATTTTTGTTGCACAGCAATTCACTGTAGGCTACACTGTAATCAATCTACATAAACACATGTGGGACACCGGTCACTGGTATGATTTTAAAATACTAAATAGCCAGTCAGTTTTACTTTAGGCTACATGTTAAATATTAATAAAACGGGAGAAAAATATATACTATTTAAAAAAAACGTCAAATGTCGTTAAATATTGACAAATCTATCGGTTGAGTTAAATTCTTAATTAAAACAATTGGATTTGTCCAAATTTTATCCAAACTTCGGTTACCACAATCTAGCGTTTTTTAAGTAGTCTTAAACTTTTATTTTAAAAAAAAGGACTATTCATTTTGTTAAAACACTTGAAATCTTTATTAACCTTATATTTCGCTATTTGCAGAGGCTACTGAAGCACAAAACCTAAGGTTTGCAAATGAAACTAGACTTAAGCAAATTGTTCGTTGGCAACTACAAGCTATCGAACTTTTGATAATGAAAAAATATATTAATACGCGGAAAACTTCACTTACATCGAACTGTTCCGTGAACTGGACTCCAGATGCAAAACGCGCAAAGAATGATCCAACTGCTCTTCATTTTCCACATCCAAGAAACTAAATTTAATGACAAGTTCTCGCTTTTATGGTGTCTGTTCGATGAGAAAGTTATTGATGGTCCGTTTGATGCGCTGAACGGACACCTGACTCTTGTGCCGGCTGATCCCTGCGCGCGCATTTAAAAACTTCCCAATTGACAAGCGCGGGCACGTCAAGCTCTGTCTTTCAAACTGTTCATTTACTCATGAGTGAATCATACTGCATATGTGCCTGATAGGAAATGTATCATGCCATTCCTCAGATAAAGACGTGTTTGAGTAAATGTCTACCAGAACACATCACGAGAACATAATCCATTGTTCGTCAACGTGATATTAAAAATTAATGCTTGAGGCTGTGATTTAATGAACAGATGCCATAGATAGTAAAACATAAAACATCCAACAAGCAGCAGATTGTCTCACTTATAAATATATTCTTTAAATTCACGTGTCATCATTATCTAAAATAAAGACTATAAACTGTTTATTACAAGTTAAACAATTTTCCTCAATATAATGCGAGTATACACAACTTCCAAAAATTCATATATAAATATTTGGATCAACTGATATTAATATTTTCTTACTCTACCAGGTTTTATTGAATAGGCCCTCAATATCAAGCCAACCAAAATATAAAGAAATATTACATATATTAATACTTTTCCTGTGATTAATAAAATTGCATTTTTAGAATTTACTTTTACATTTTTTTTGCAGAATCAATATACAATAATAAATAATGTTGTAAAATATTCATTTTTACATTCAAATATTCATTCACAATAATGTCAAAATAAATGTATTTAAAACAATAGATAGATATAGATAGATCTCTCACTATGGCAAGAAAATAATGGCAGAACCACACCCAAACTCAAGACCAAACCACCAAACTGAAGCCTTAGAAATGTAGCAATCGTAAACAGTCTTAGACTGCACTTTTCTTCTTTACCACACAAATCATCTATGGGCAACTTAACCAGAATAAATGATCTAAAACAAAATTGCATTTCATGTTTGGGCACATGAAGCAACTGAACTGCCATGAAAACATTTTAATGCGCAGGAGACCCTGAAGAACAAACCATATACATTTAATATCTGGAAAGTACCTCATTTTATGAGGTATATCCTAATTGCTATTCACCTTCTTTCCATGGCTAAAAAAACAGTTCATGTCTAGTCTAATATGAATTGACAGTGATTCACTGTGGTATTGGTTTGGGTAGAGAAAGACTTAAAGGGATAGTTCACTTCACAATGAAAACTTGCTGTTAATTTATCCTCAGGCCATCCAAGATGTAAGAGATTTCTTCAGTAGAACTACTAGCATTTTCAGTTGAAGGTTGGTGATTCACAAAATGCAAGTCATTGGATTGGCTACCAGGTCTTTTCACATGCAGTATACCAGTCTCTAAGCTGCAGCCATACTTGCATATACAGACAAAACAAAATGATTACTTACAAGGATATATTAAGCTTCATGACAGTGTGGAATCCAAGCTTGCTCTGCCATATAATGACTTATGTGAGGGCACAAACTCACACAAAAGCTAATGCTTTGTTTAAATAGTTGTATACAGGTTGCAGCATCTAGGAAAAGCAAAAGTATTTTGATAAACAAAACATCACACAGACCCTCCCTTCTGGCTGTAAGCAAACAGTACAGTTCATAACTTGAAATCCCACATCATTATGTGACAGAAAAGTGAAATAATTCTCCATTAAAAGGTTTGAGAGTTTAAAGTAATAGACAGAACTGCAGAACTTATATATTTATGAAATATAAACTAATGACATTCCTTGTGATTGAGGACAAAAAAAAAAAAAATAAATAAATAAATAAAAATAAAAAAAAAAAATATATATATATATATATATATATATATATATATATATATATAATTATATATATATTAGTAATTAAAAAATATATTCATTATAAAAACAGTAGATGCTAATTAACTGTAAACTGTTCATCAAAGAACTGTATTACATGATTGCCAAAAACTGCCTTTGAAAAACAAACCTTACATAAAATGTATTTAACAAATGTTTCTAACATTTTCAAACTGTAGCCCATTTTTAAGTATTAACAAAAACTTCAAATGCTAGTTTTATATGAAATGATATGTACGTTAGCCAGCTAATGCAAGTTAACCCTAAAATAAAAAGACGTAGCATTGTAATTTAGCATGCTAGGCTAATTTTAAACACAAAAACAATGTAATTTTTGGCTGATTATTTAAAATGAATTCTCTATTCACATTAAAGTTTAATACTTTTCAATCTCGTGCAACGTTAGTAAAGATGTGCTTCTGGGAGTCTGGCAGTATATTTACTTTAAAATGGGTAAAGGTGTATGTTACCTGGCTAAAAAGTAAACTAGCGACGGGTTCGCAGCGCCCTCTGATGATGCGGAAGCGCGCTTGGTTTTGCGCTTGTTTTAGAACTTCCGATTCAGCTGTCTAAGGGAGAAATGACAAGGAATAAAAAAAAATGGCAGAAAAGGGTCAAACTACTTGCTCTACAAGTGTTATTTTGATGGATCAAGCTAGAACAATAAGTAAAACGCATTTTAAAACTAAATTAAAAATACAAATATTGACTATAGGCTATAGACTGATGTAATGAGCCTGTTTCTAAAATTAGGCCTTTTGGTGTGTTTTAAAAAGCGGAAAACATAAATTTGTTGGTTTACTCACCATCTGGTCATAATGTTTTATGCTTATCAGTATTAGTATATTTCTGAGGCACTAACATCATTTAGTCATTTCTTGAAAATGAGTTGTTTAATAAAAAGCCATTAGCTCTTTGACCGTTGCTTGGATATCAAAAGCACAGCTGTCATCAACATACCGGAGCGAACTGAACAGTACTGGAAGAGCCGCTCTGGTGAAAAATGTGCGCCTCGGGGCACTGATTTTTCTGGTGTGCGCAACGAACGAGGCGACGCCCTTTGACGAACTCGAGGAAAGCAGAGACGCGGGGCTGAGTCAGAGAAGCCTGAGCTCAAAAACACACCCAAACAGCAGCACCACACCGCCTTATCCTCCACACCTTGTTCCTCACACAGACACAGCAGGACCCGCCCAAAACCTCTCAGGTAAACATGCTCAAACTCATACCCTTCGGCCACTGAGAGTGTGTGAAGCACACCCTGTCTACAGTATCTCTCAGCAACACCACTACCACACCCACACATAGGCATACACACACACGTCTGGTGTAAGAACACTCCACAGACATAATGCTTTTTATACTGTAGCCTACATAGCCTACTTCACATATCCTCATACCCCAACTTTAGCTCTATACCCAACCCTCATAGAAAATATTCCGCATGCTGACATCTTCAAAATACTTCATTCAGTATGATTTATGAGCTCTTTTCTCATGGGGACTGAAAAATGCACACATACGAGACACACAGGGTAAAAAAACAAAAAACAAAAAAAAAAACAAAGACGTGAAACAGAATGGGAGAGACTCATAATCTCTCATACACCAGAGAGAACAATCAGAACACAAGAAATAACCTGCCTCTCAGTTATTGCATAAAAACACACTGCGCCAATAATTTTATGTGCTGCTTGTGCACTGATGATGAATATACAGAGGCCTCAAATAGAATTTGAACATTTATGCAACTCTTAAAAAGGTGTTAATGTAAGTGCATTAAATGCAACATCTAAAATAGAATGACGCGTGTAGCATTCATTCATTTAAAAAAAAAAAAAAAACACCTTTTCCAAACCAATCATGTCAACATTTTTATCTGATCTGATATTTCAAACTAATGTTGCACAATATAAAAAATAAAATAAAAAATGACAAAATAATTCCTGGGACCTCTTTAAATTAAAAAAACATAAGAATTCTAACAAAATCAGTTGGTTTGGCTGATTCAAATGTTTAACTCCACAGGTAATGATTTACTTATTGTTGGCTTATTTTAACTAAAATATTTTTAATAAATATAAAATAATAAAAGTGGAATTTATTTGAAGGAAAAGTACAACACTCTTTCCAAACAAAACATTCCATAAACTAAAAGCTAAATATATATATAAGTATAAAAACCAGTGCTAAATCCTTAGCAATTATTCTGTTGAATATTGAATATTCTGTTGAATATTCAAAAAAGGATCCAAGTATGCCATTGAGCACTTCTGCAAGTTGAATGATAATAATAATTCCTTACATTTATATAGCGCTTTTCTGGTCACTCAAAGCGCTTTACACCTTGAGGGGAATGTCCTCATCCACCACCAGTGTGCAGCATCACCTGGATGACACAACGGTAGCCATATTGCACCAGACCACACACCACACACCATCTGATTGGTAGAGAAGAGACAGAGTGATCAAGCCAATAATGAAATATTGGAATGGTTAGAGACCATGATGGACAGAGGCCAGTGGGCAAACTTGGCCAGGATGCTGAGGTTAAACCCCTACTCTTTTCAAAGCACATCCTGGGATTTTTAACAACCACAGAGAGCCAGGACCTCGGTTTAACGTCTGATCTGAAAGACGGCACTCACTGAGCAGTATAGAGTCCCCTTCACTATACTGGGGCATTAGGACCCACACAGACAGCAGGTTAAGCACTCCCTGCTGGCTCCACTAACACCACTTCCGGCAGCAGCCTAGCTTTCCCATGTGGTCTCCCATCCAGGTACTGGTAGCCCTGCTTAGCTTCAGTGGGTGACCATGTAAAGGTTGCATACCATGTTTATGGCTATGACCATCAACATTTAAATAAAATAATTTGATTAATATAATACAAACTAGTCTTAGCAGATGAGAATTTATAAATAATAAAAGAAACTTGTCCTCATTTGTAAGTCGCTTTGGATAAAAGCGTCTGCTAAATGACTAAATGTAAATGTAAACTGGTAACTTGTATTACACACCCGTTAAAACAATTTCAAACCATTGTTTATATATTTTTACATCTTGTACCCTATTCAGAAAAACATGTTGCAGTGTTAGTACTTAGGGCTATTTTAAATATAAAAAAAGACTCATTTGAATGGACTAAGAAGTAGACTCTGCAGATGATAGTCCACATGATAGTTCCTTTCAGTATAGTCATCATCAGTTTGGTGAATTTTGAGCAAAACCTTCTTTATTACTTTTTTTAGAGTCTGCCAGCATATTAAAGAGTCCCTTATGTCAAAGATGGAAATGGCTTTTGGAAACTAAGCCCGGCACAGAGTCTGTTAAGGCCAAAACTGGCACAATGCTTTTCATTATGTGTCCAGTTCACATTTTGTACTTTAAGGCTTGTGGAAGAGAAAAACACATTTAATGGAGTTTGATCATGGACATGGTGCGCAAACCGCATCTGACGAAGGCCGCTGAGTCATGCTGAAGTCTTACTAAATGAAAGTTTGAACGATATCACTAATCGTGCTGATCTAGTGTCTCATCAATGAATGTGTCTGTTACACTGACCAACCAGATTTAGTAATGAGCCTCTGTCATTTCCTGTAATGCAATAAACACACAGATATGCCCACACATTACGGTTTACAGTACTGAATACTGACATTAAGAATATTGCTTGTATACGCTTTAGACTATAGGCTTACTATTGAAAAGTTATAAATTATCAATTTTACTCAAACTATTAAGAATTAATACTTAGCAGAGGTTTTTAAACAGGTCCAGGGAAGACTAGAAGGCCAACAGAGTTTCCTTAATTGGGAAAATTTAAGACAAAAATGTATTTTAAATACTGTATATAAATTAAACAAACACATTTTTTTTAAGTAAAAAAGAAAATGTTTTTCTACTTTTTTTTAAAAAGGTAATTGATTTAATATAAATAATCTTTACTAATAAACTAAAATAACAATAAATGTAATATTATTAGTTTTAAATGCCATTATATTTCTACAAATATTTTTTTACATATAATTTAACGTACACTCGCTGGCCACTTTATTAGGTACACCTTACTAGTACTGGGTTGGTCCCACTTTTGCCCTCAAAACTGCCTTAATCCTTTGTGGCATATTCAGCAAGGTATTGGAAATATTCCTCAGAAGATTTTGGTCCATATTGACATGATAGCATCACGCAGTTGCTGCATATTTGTCAGCTGCACATCCATAATGCAAATCTCCCATTCCACCACATCTTAAAGGTGCTCTATTGAACTGAGATCTAGGGACTGTGGAGGACATTTAAGTACAGTGAACTCATTGTCATGTTCAAGAAACCAGTCTGAGATGATTCGTGATTTATGACATGGCGCGTTATCCTGCTGGAAGTAGCCATCAGAAGATGGGTACACTGTGGTCAAAAAGGGATGGACATGGTCAGCAACAAAACTCAGATAGGCTGTGGTGTTGACACAATGCTCAGTTGGTACTAATGGGCCCAAAGTGTGCCAAGAAAATATCCCCCACACCATTACACCACCACCACCAGCCTGAACCACTGATACAAGGCAGGAAGATCCATGCTTTCGTGTTGTTGATGCCAAATTTTGACCCTACCATTGAATGTTGCAGCAGAAATCGAGACTCCTCAGACCAGGCAACATTTTTCCAATCCTCTACGGTCCAATTTTGGTGAGCCTGTGTGAATTGTAGCCTGTTTCCTGTTCTTAGCCGACAGGAGTGGCACCTGGTGTGGTCTTCTGCTGCTGTAGCCCTTTCGCCTCAAGGTTGGACATGTTTGAGTTACTGTTGCCTTTTTATCAGCTGGAACCAGTCTGGCCATTCTCCTCTGACCTCTGGCTTCAACAAGGCATTTGTGCCCACAGAACTGCCACTTACTGGATTTTTTTCTTTTTCTGACCATTCTCTGTAAACCCTAGAGATGGTTGTGTGTGAAAATCCCAGTATATCAGCAGTTTCTGAAATACTCAGACCAGCCCGTCTGGCATCAACAACCATGGCACATTCAGAGTCACTTAAATCACCTTTCTTCCTCATTCTGATGCTTGGTTTGAACTGCAGTAGATCATCTTGACCATCTCTACATGCACTGAGTTTCTGCCATGTGATTGGCTAATTAGAAATTTGCATTAACGAGCACTTGTACTTAATAAAGTGGTCAGTGAGTGTAGAAATCCATTCACTCAGTGTTGCAGAAATAATTCTAATATGATTTGCTACTCATTAAACATTAATATTAATGTGTTGCAAAATAGTTGTGCTGCTTACATTTTTGTAGAAATAATTAGAAATTCATTTTCTACATTTTGATTAAAAGTATTTGATGATGTGAAAGCATTTATCTAGCATTACTTATAGCATAATTATTGTTTTTAATTGTTATATTTGATCAATTAAATGCATCTTTCCTTAAAGCATTAATTAAAATTTTCGAACAAAGATTCCTAATAATAACATTAAATCACAATAATATTTATGCAGTACACATTACAAAATTAGACAAAAAATAATAATAAAAAACTATTAATATTCTTAAACATACAGCTACTCTTATAATTTGGAAAATGATTCTTTGCAATATCCTTATAGTTGGCATTTCCTAGCCTCAAAAGTTTGAACATTTTATACTATGAAAATAAATAAGAATGACACATTGCGGAGTCCTGTAATAACCACTGTTTATTATTCAAATGTTACGATTGAATTTACAGGCAAATGGTAACAAGCAGAGGTGTGTGTGAGAGGTCCTTTGGGTTGGGTTTGTCAACGCCTTGATTAAAACAGAGAGAAGGTCTTCCAAAACCATTACACTTTCTAAAACCAAAGGACCACATCAAGACTGTGCAGCAAACAACAGATCACAAATATTTGATACATTATAAATTAAAATACTGTTTTATACATAAACGTGTACGCGTTGCACTTATGTCCACAGTGGTAGAGAGAGCAGATCTAATTTTCTTTTTTTTTTATAGTGGCACTTTCCAAAGACAAAAATCTCTCAATGTGACATTTCAAGTGTCGGCTAAAGTCAGCAAACCTGGAACTGAAACGGTAACAGTAAGAAACAAACAGTGAAATGTACTAAAACCATCATTTGGCGAGATCCACATAATGTCCAAAGGTTTAGGCACTAAATAAAAAATGGTTTAACTACCAACATTGTGATTACTGTCTCAAGTAAAGCAAATCATTCCGATAAATATGAAATATTAAGAGACATATGTGGATGTTCAGACATGTTCGGGGTGTCAAAACATTACAAATCACCATCCGCCGAAAATTAACCACAAATAAAATAAATGATAGAGCTATGATGCAACACTGAGCCATGTATACAGGCAAGCGTATTATACCACAGAACATACTATATATATATATATATATATATATATATATATATATATATATATATATATATATATATATATATATATATATATATATATATATATATATATATATGTGTATGTATGTATTATGCAAGAAATTTTGGCTGATTTTTCATTTTGTGAACCGGTGAGGTGGTTGGTTGGGTCTTGAGTTAAAAAATAAGCAATAAAAAATAAAAAATCAGCCATTCCTGAATCATTTAAGCATATTTACACAAATAACAGTTCCTCAACTCTATATTATAATAATAATAAAAAATGAAGAAAAAAAAATAACATTCACACAAAAATATAACATTTGAAATAATTATTAGCACCAGTGTATCAGATAAAAGTCTTGCTACGCCAATGTACAAAGTTGCATAGTGTTGAGTTTTGCTCGTGTTAATGCGAATCGCAGGACACCTTTAATAAAGCAGCAGCAGCGTCTGAAAAATAACAACGCAGAACTGAAATGTCGCGCTCCATGCAGGGACTTTCATTCTCCGCGTTGAGCTATTCATATATACATGAACTGAAATACTGTATGTACGTGACACTTTAGCACGAGGGCCGAAAGTAGAGCAAATTAAGAATCCTTCACTGTTAGCTTTGAGCGAATAGCGTTACTGATGATGATGATGATATACACTAGCTTAAGTAGCAAACTTCCTCAAACAAACGCTTTGCTATCATTCAGATTGTGTTGTAAAGGTTTGAGAAGAAGAGCTGGAGGTGGTGCAGTCATGTGGCCTCTTACCTCTTGCTACAACGCAAACACGCACACACATACATACACAAACGCACACAAACACACACACGTCTGGTGAGCGTCATTACTTGGATTTCTCTTCACGTAGCATTTCTGCATATCACAATTAAAAGCTGCTTTTGTCTTCCGTTTGTAAAAGATGATTTCCAAGAAACGTGTAGAAATACGAACGATAAGCTAGTAAAAGGAAACGAAAGGCAAGACTGGGAAAGGCCGTTTTGGTGGAGTGTAAGGCAGACGTAGCGCTGTGGATTGGAGGTTAGGTTAGGTTGGTGTTGGAGGTTATGGCCGCTCTAGAGACGGCGTGTTGAAGCAGCCCTCGGGCAGAGTGTTCTTGATGTCGTTCAGGTTGGCAATGTCTGCTCGAATCTCCTGGATCTGTCGGTCGTAGTCGCTGATCATGTCCTCCTGACTCTTGGCGATGTCGTTCAGCTCCTTCAGCTTCCTGTCCAGCTCACTTCCCGCCATTTTGTCCTTAGCATCTTTGAGAGCGTTGTCGATCTGATTCAGCTTGCTCAGATCCACCTTATCGATGTTACCTGAAGGCGTTGTTACATTAAGTGGGAGTTATGAAGTGTAATTACATTATAGTTTTGCACATTGTAATATTATACATTATTCAAGACATAAATAGCAAATTACTACGCTAAAAATGTATCACTTTAAACAACTTTTCCTTGTGCTTTTGGGTTAGCGCAGGCTAAATAGTTATAATTTAATTTAGCATTTTTTGTCATTTACAATTACTTAATAGAATACTTCAGCTGATACCTGTACAGTACCTATACACGCAAATATTTGCGTCATATATATATCTATATATATATATGGTTCT
Source organism: Danio aesculapii (assembly GCF_903798145.1). Taxonomy (NCBI): domain Eukaryota; kingdom Metazoa; phylum Chordata; class Actinopteri; order Cypriniformes; family Danionidae; genus Danio; species Danio aesculapii. The sequence continues at coordinate 35,615,868 of NC_079436.1, read as the reverse complement.
ATCTACGCTTGTGTCTATCTATCCTCCCATAGAGACACCTAACACCTACCCACACACACGTCTATAAAAACATATAGAACTATATAGCTATAGAAGTTATTATCGGTTCTCTATATTTTGAATCAATAAGTATCTAATATTTAGCAAAATGTTCATTTAAATTTTCATGTGTGTAAATTCTTAATTTGATTTGTGTAAATTACTGTAAACTACAATTTTTTTTTGACAGAATTTGAAGATTTTTTTTCAGAGCGTGCTCTTTCTATACTATAATATTAGTGGTGTAACGGATCACAAATCTGATTACAAATCTGATCACACTACTGTTTTTGAGTCATGGATCGGACCATTTTTCGGATTAGCAAAAAAAACAAAAAAAAAAAACAAGGGAGGAGACAAATGTCATCTGCTTTTCATTTATACAAAAATATTACTGCAAAAACCATTGGTTTAACTAACAGAACTTAGAATCTGTATATTTAATAAAAATAAAAATCAAGAAAGAACCAGCTGAAAAAAAGGAAAATATTCAATACGAAAAATGATCTTTGCTACTGTTGCTGATAATGGTAATGCAATTAATGATTCAACAATTTCACACATAAAACATGTTTCATTATAGGTGGATCATTTTTAAAAACATATTCAGTGACATCATTTTGATGGTTGTTTGTTGCCACCCGTTGGTTACACAATGTAATTGTTACAACATTCACCAGCGTCAAGTTCCGATTAGCTGTGATTTTAATCTTTTCCATAAACATCAGTGTTTATATCTGACCTATAAACTGTTCTCCCAGTACTTCGGTGTTATTTAATTGTTTGTAACCCACTGAAAAAGTGTAAAACCTGAATCTCTCTCGATCAAACACAGATTTGAATGCAGCGCTTTGAAGGATTGATAAACATATCCAAATCACTATCATTTATCATTCATGTTGAATTGAGATCACAATCTTTTAATGTTTAATTGTACAGCTTTACACTGAATGCTTTATTGCAGGCTAAACAAACAGTAACAGAAAACACCTTTAATTAATAACCTAAGAAAGCATTTAGGGAGGTCCCACCACAACTTTTTCCGACATTATATTTTACAGGGAAGCCAAAATGCTTTCACACACGTGATTTGAATGACGCAGGAGGCAATCTCTCTGCAATTGTTATAAATGTTGGATTAACCCACACGTTCAAAAAAAGTTATTCATCTGCGGGTCACGTGCATTCCGAACTGATCAACTGTGATCAGTTACACCCCTACTATATAATAGTGAGTAAACCCCCATTTGAAAATGGATACTTGTATCCATTTCTCAGTGAATATAGCAAATAATATTTATTGCATTTAAACAAAACAGTTATATTAAAGAGTCATATCTGTTAAGAGTTTGGTCACTCAACATCTTTAGGAATAGAAAGATAATGGATTAAAATTCAAATGAGTTTTTGAAAAACTAATTACAAACTAAAAATTTCAGCTAAATTTGATATTTTTTGTGTTTCTCTTGATTTTCCCGGTTTAATCTAATGTAATGTAATCTGATCTAAATAGTTATGTATAGTATGAATTTATAACAAATATGCATTTTAAAAATATTTTAAATAGCTTCATTAGTGTCAGTAAACACAGTTACTGGAGAAAAACTCTTGATGATCTTACCGAGTTGGCCTAGCAGTGCATTGATTGTGTTGAGCACTTCTCGGACAGCACTTTTGGCTTTTCTGGCATTGCCCTCTGCTTCTTTAGCATTGTCTGATGCCTGAGAAGGACAGCAAAGTCAATAAAAATACAAATTCTGCAATGATGCATTCAAACACACCGTACACTAAACGTCAGTCAATATAACCCACCATAGATGCCATCATCATGTCAGCGTCCGCCTCTGCTTTCTTTTTCTCCAGCTCTTTCTCCGCTGCTGTGAGCTGGTCCATCATTTTGTCTACGTCTTTATCCAGTTTCATGGTGTCTTCAAAAGCCTTTTCTGCATCTGCCTTAGTCTTTGCAGAACCCTAAAGGAAAATCAGTCCATAGGTTAACATAAACAGGAAACGAAACATAACAAGAAACATACACTACCCCCCCCCCCCCTCAGACTTTATGGTTTAAGGTACCTTCTGCACATCATTAGCGATTTTCTCAGCTTCTTCTGCCTTTGCTTTAGCATCTTTAGCATCAGCAGCTGCGTTGCCTAAAGCTGCTTCAGCCCGTCTGGTTTTATCATTGGCTTCATTGATTGTTGCATTGATTTGTGGGATTCGCCTCATGGCATCTTCAGCAGCAGTTTTGTTGTCATTCACTCTCTTGTCGAAATCTAAAGGTGAGACACAAAAATTATGAAATATCTTAAAATGAATATGTAAAAAAAAAATAAAAAAATGGAAGAAATAATTATTTATCTGGATTTACTCCAGTATAGTGTTATTATTGGTTTTATTCTTTAAATAGTCTGATAACATTTCTTCTAAATTTCAAATTATTGTAATTTACAAGATTTTATTTGTCAAATGACAACTGGTGAGATTTGATGTGATTGAAAATCAGGTTTATTCCACAATATATTGATTTCTTGACTTATCTGAATTCAAAAACATTGGTATTGTGATGTCTAAAAATGAATCTAAACATGCCTGAAAACATATGCAAAAATAAAAATAGGAAGAGATGTCATTAGTAGTTTATAGAATTAAATAAAAATTATACAAAGTTTAGACAAAATTATCTCGTTTTTTTTTTTACTTGTGTTTGTAAATATCTATATCTATACATCTATAAATTAGGGATGGGTTGATAGACGATGCCATCGTTGATTGCCGATAGACCTCACGATGCTGAGCAGGTAAAGTCTAGATAGGATACACGGCCGGCCAGAAGTGCGATATTCACATTAATATAATATTTTTACAGTACGATTGGGTTTAGGTAGACCTTAATATAATACTATTAATGGGAAATTTAATACACTATAAACGCACATAAAGTGACCACACACACACACACACACACACACACACACACACACACTCTGCCATGCACTGCAGCCTATGTGCGTATCTGAGCTCCAGCAGTTTGCTTTGAGCACAAAACCCCAGAGAGCAGTGCACGTTGGACAGTTTATCAAGGATGTACTGCTGGATCGCGTCTCACTATAGTTGTTAAACATGATATTTAATTAAACTTGTATATAACGACTCTTCGGTCTTTTGAATCTATCAGGTAACGTGTCACAGTGTCAGTACACTGCTTCAATCTTTCGCTTTCACGCTTGTACTTAATAATTTTAGCAAAAACCTCAGATACTGTTGGTTGGTTCCTGTTGGTTGTGCACCTCTTTTACCAACCAAGTTTTTTTTGACGCCATTATAATGACACAGATCAGAATCCCGCTGAAAAAGTGATTGACAGGTGGTAATTTGTGTGTAACTTATGTTGATTTATTTATGATTTGGTTATTGGTAAAACAAAGAGCATGCGGGTCAGGTAGTTGAAACGGTGGGCTACAAATAATTAATTTTTTAATTAATTAATTATTCATAAATAATTCACAGCCGCCTACGACGACGATGCCATCCATACATCCATCCAACTATCTATCCAACTATCTATCCAACCATCTATCCATCTATCCATCTATCCATCTATCTATCTATCTATCTATCTATCTATCTATCTATCTATCTATCTATCTATCTATCTATCTATCTATCTATCTATCTATCGTGCATTGCCCCTGTAAACAAATAAACTAAACACTCTGTAAGGCCCCTAATCTTTTTTTTCTCCTTACCTCTGAGGTTGTTCAGAATATCCTGAGCCTCTTGGAAAGTAGATTTGCCTTTTTTTGCCGCCTCCTCAGCCAAAGCCTTTGCTGCGTCTGCACGTGCCAGCAACTGATCAGCCGTCTGAAGAAAAGTCAGACAACACAGAATATGTTGAGTTCTTGCATTGTCTAGCGAAATTCTGTACAAACAAGAAATGTTCTGTTCATCATGGCCACAATTACATATAAGAATGACAAACCAATACTATGGTGAAACAAATATGCAATACTAGTGTGATCATCTAGTCCAAAAGCAATAATAAAAGTGGCATTTATAGAATGACAAACTTTATCAAAGATCTCAAAAATGAAACTTAGACTCTGTTTGGGTTTCATAGGCACAATGTGTGAGTTCATGGTTCAGCTCTTTCATTAAGAGCATGACATTTAACTCAATCAGATTAGGATGAGCCTTTGGACTATGAGCAGCATTTTGCTTGTCTCTCATCAGTATCCTTTATGTGGCTTTTGGGCCAAGGACATATTAACCATGTGAAAAGAGCAGCTAAACTACAAAAAACAACAAAATATTTTCATCTTTTCTTTTATAGGCCACCATGACAGCATTTTGAAAACTTATTTCAGAGAGCTGAGGCAAAACAGATTCACCAATGTACCTGTTGCTCAGTCTTTCCTTTGTCCAGCAGTTTGCGGACCTCCGTCTCTTTTCCTCTCAGGTCTTCTCTCAGGTCATTGTACTCTTTCTCAGTCTTGTCTATCAGTTTGTCCAAGTCTGATGCCTCTTTTTTAATCTTATTGGCATCATCCTGAGGAAATGTCAAGATTATTTGATTAAACATGCCTAAGTTAATTGTGTAAATTTATCAAAATTTTTTAAAAGGTTGAGTAATGAGCACCTCTAATGTTTTGGTGTTGATTGGAGGTAAGCTGGTCAAGTTAGCATAGATCTTCAGAGCTTTGTTTCCAGCCTCTTCTGCTTCAGCATGAACTTTAGCTGCCTGCTTCTCCAGATTTTTGGCCAGATCCTTCGCTTCCAAATACCTGGGTACATATGAACTCCATCTTAGTTGTAAAGCGTGAACATCTGCATTTTTAAATATAAATAAGTAATCTTTTATAGTAATATAAAAAATTTATATAAATTATTGAAGTAATTATAAAAACGCATTCAAATTCAAATGTGTGCACTGTTTACTTTGCATACTACTGCTACTAGTGCAACATATGTAATCGTTTTGAAACATGCTTTACTAAGAAAGTAAGACTTATCAAATGTGATCTTACTTCCTGTTGAGTTCATCAATGTCACTGCTTGTCTTGTTCTCTCCATCGAGTGCTTTCTTCAGCATATTATAGGCTTTAGTGGAAGTGTCATTGGCATCTTTCGCGATCTTCTCAATCTGATCTGCATCTGCTTTATGTCTGCACAAACAGCCAGAAAAAAAAGCTATCAGTAAAAGAGTATTTGGTGTTTTTCCACATTATACCACTGAATGGAACGATACAACTCACTTTTCTGACAGTTTACGGGCTTCCTCTGCCAGAAGCGTCATATTGTTTGGATCTCCAGAGGTTGTGGGTATTTTAATGTCCTACGGAAACGAAATTTGATATTAATATTAAAATTATTTTAGATACATTTGAATGGATTTGCTCCAGGTGTTTGTGGGATATTGTTGTCCTCACCACTTTACTGATGGCTTCTTTGGCTTTGTCCAGCTCCTCTCTGGCGGTGTTGATCAGGTTTTCTGCATCACGAACCCTGTTTCGTGCTCGGTCCGCCTGTGCTCCTGTGTTGTCTACTGTGTTCTTGATGTTCTGCAGTCTGTTCCACTGATTATTCAGGGTCTTGTTGATGTTGTTTAGACGGTCCAAAAGACCTTTATCCACTTCTGTGTAGTAACAGTGAAGACAATAGAATAATGATGTTGTAAAGTTAAATACATCTGCTCTTAAGTACAAAATAAAAAAATGTAAATCAAATTGAGTCATTAAGCAATGAACTAAACAGCTCTTTATATGAATGGTCAATTGAATCATTGGTCCACTCAATTAGTTCATTTTTTCTCGAAAAACATCAAAACAGAGCAAAAACAGGTCATTTTTGTTTGATAAAATACAGAATATCTACTTATTTCCTGAATTGATAGCATCAACACCACATAAGCACTTGTTCTGTTCATAACGGAAATGCCACTGGTGTAATAGTGAACTTGTTGATATTATATAACTAATATTAGTTCTATTATTAGTAGTTATTAGCTATATTAGTTGTAATATTATTAATTATTTAAAGGGGGGGGGGGGGGGGGGTTACTTAGTGATTTCCAAAAATCAAATACATTTGATTTAATAATTTGATAAACAAAGTATTACCATATTTTATCCATAATCTACAAAAATAAAAATCGTAGTTAATAGTTACATAAAAAACAACATGCAAATAAAAATCCATCGGACTTTAAAATTTTCCCCCAATGGATTGTGACCCCTGGGGAGATTACATTAGATTACTAACACAGTAATTGCATTAATTGGAGCAGATCGATTTCACAGCAATCATTATTACAAATAAATGCTCAAGACTGAGAGTGGAGGATGATCTCCGTTGTGTTGTCAATATGATTGTGTTTACATAGGCCGATTGGCGTGTGTGAGCTGTTTTTATATTTATAACCACCTCTGAGGACAATGGGGCTTGCAAATAACTGCCACTGGCATTGTTTTTTTGTTGGTTGTGGGCTGAAAAGTTTGATATGTATAATTCAATTCAAATAGGAGACAAAACCTCATATCAGGCAATTTCCCTCAATATCTTGAATTTTATGGACATATAACTACATTCAATGGCTTCATCACACAGTGAGCTGTTGTAATCTATAACAAGAATCTTTACCTTTGCTAGCCTGAGCCTCTTCCAGCAACTCCAATATAGTTTTCTCTGCCTCCTTCAGTCTGTCCTCAAAGGCCTTGTCGCTCACTGTTGTCTCAGTGTTGTCCAGACTATCAATCAAATTCTGCAGGTCAAGCAGTTTTTGTCTCTGCTGGTTCACCTGTACAGGAATGCAACAGATGTAATAGAAGTTGCTTCATGCTCTAAAACTAATCATCCTAGTTTCATGAGATAATGGCTCACCTTGTCTCTGACCAGGCTGTAACAGTTAGGGCACTGCTGGCAGCCTGGTGTTGAGCGGTTGTAGAAGTAGTTCTCCTCACACATATCACAGCGAGAGCCCACAAAGCCTGGCCGACAATGACAGCGGCCATCCTCCTTACACTGAGCCGATTCTGAGCCTTCGGGGTCACAGTCACACGCTGCACAAACACATCAACCGTTAATGCAGGAAAACCAAATGCATTTAGCACAATGGCATGTTTAGCTTTTCAGGCCTTAAGGAATTAAACTTGAGACCTATATCATGACTGTTGGTTTCATTTGTAGTCTTAATACAGTAGAATTGAAGCTAAATACTTAACATATAAAATATTAATTTAGTAATTTATGACTTTTAGTGAGTAATTTTGCATCTAGCACAACTGCTAGAACAGGATTTCTGTAGTTGTCACAGTCAAATCTAAGACTTTAAGATGTTTAAAAGACTTTCATAAATGAAATGTAAGGCCTATATCACGATGTTGATCACATTTGTAGCCATAATACAGTGAATTATATTTTGACTAGTGGAAAAAAGAACCAAAACACCACAATCAAGACTAGACAAAACAAAACACACTTAAAACACATTCTGTGGGAGCTTAAGTAAGACCTACAAAACAATACTTCAGTGAATTTAAGACCTAAAGTTAGTTTGAGAAATGTAAGACTTTTTAAGAGCCTACAGAAAGCCAGTGATAAGGCACCGTACGTTTGCAACCCGACGAACTGAATCCGAAGAAGTTGACCTCGCAGCGTTCGCAGTGTTGGCCGGTGACCCCAGGCTGACACTCGCACTGACCGCTGACGATGTCACACTGACCATTTGTGGAACCAATAGGGTTGCAGTTGCATCTGATTAAAAACAAATTGTGCAAAAAAAAAAAGGTCTGTCGTGATTAATTTGGTCAACATTGCATGACCAAAAAAGAATTAGAGAAATAATTCATGTACCGTTCACAGCCCTTTCCACTCTGCAGGTTGTAGAAACCCAGTTCACAAGCGCCACAGTCTCTGTTAATGACGTGAGGAAGACACGGACACTGACCCGTCACCTGAGAACAGGCTTTCTGTCGGTCTACTGTACCATGTGGAGAACACGTGCATGCTGCAGACAGAGGACAAAAACATGTTAAAATAACCATTAAAAAAATTAAGAATTTCTCAATATAACTCATATTCTGTAATAAATGCAGCAATAAATAAATAAATAAATAAATAAATAAATAAAAAAAAAAACTGACCTCAAACTAACTATTACATTTTCTATGTTAAGATATTTATTCTTGTAGGTCAGATAGTATCACATAATATACTTAATGCTGGAAAAAACATTCCTATTTCAATTATTCAACCTAGTTCTTTTTAAATGATTCTACGATGAAAAGAAATAGTAAAAGAAGAGCTTGTATATGAAATAGAAATCTTATGCATCACTGCAAATGCCATTTTTGTCTGTTCCGACCAATTTATTATTAATATTATACAATAAACTTGCAACTTGCATTTCACGCATGCACACACACAAAGCTATATATAGCTGAAATGTATTTAATTACTTCTTTATATTATCCCCTCAACTTTTAAACTGTATAATGTGTGTTATTTTGGTCATTTTTCATTAGTTAAAGTAACAAAATTGGATTACATACATATTAGTTAATGTATTTAGTAACATTGACCAAGTATGAATAATCTTGTAAAGAATTTATTTATAATAGTTCAACATTAACTAATGCATTGTTAAAATACAAAGTTGTGCTTGTTACCATTAGTTAAAACACCACAAGTTAATATGAACTAACATAAATGTAATTTAAATTACATTAATTGACGTTACTAAAGATAAATAATTACCGTAATAAATGTATTACTAATATTTTGTTCATGCATAGTAAATAAATTAACTAAAATTAATTAATGGACCATGATTTTAAAGTGTTGCATAAAACCAATGACACTTTTTTAGTTAACTACAATAGCGGGTTATTATAGTCAACTGTAACAAAAATTTCAAACAATTGTTACTTGAAAAGGTGTCATGAAAAATATTAAAATTAATTTGTTCCCCTTTCACTCACGTTTGCATTTGTCGGCTACATTAGCAGCGCGGGCATCACCGTAGAAGCCCTGCTTGCAGCGGTCGCAGAAGACACCAGCGGTGTTGTAGATGCACTTGAGGCATTCGCCCGACTCTCGGTTACAGTTGCCCACAGCGTTCGGGTCGATGTTGTTGTTGCAGCTGCAGGCTCGACACGCTCTTACTGGACCTTTCTCACCCAGAGGATCTCCAAAGAAACCATCATCACACAGCTCACATCGCTTACCTGCACGCACACACAAGACAACGACTGTTATCACTATGCAGTTCACTGACTTTTTAGTGGTGTAAAGTAACAAATTACAAATACTTAAATGACTGTAATTGAGTAGTTTTTCTTAAGAGTTGTAGTTTACTAAGTTGTTTTAAAAATGTGTACTTTTACTTTCACTTGAGTAGATTTTGAGTGCTGTATCTGTACTTTTACTCGATTATTTTCCTTCAGCCTGCAGTCACTACTTTTTTCTTGTCTATAAAGATTGGCTAAAGTAGAAACATTTGTCCTGTGATTCCAGTCCAATTGAATTCTTATAATAATTTTGCACCCTAAAGAACAATTTCAAGACATGTTTAGAAAGTGTCCAAGAAGATGTCCAAAATCTTTACACGCAATCACCCAGAGACTGCATGTCACAAATGAGATGACGGATGCCTACTGTATGATGACTGAAATCGTCAATCACTAAATGCACTACAGAATGTTACGTTTACACACACACATACACGCACAAACTGCATGTAAACGCATCAACCTTTCACAGTGTAATAGTCATTACTCTTGTCTTGAGTATTTTTTAAGGGGCTACTTTATACTAATACTTTGAGTAACTTTACAGCAGATACTTTTACTCAGCTTGCACAACATTTCTGGGCAAGTAGTGGTACTTTTGAGTATGACTTTTCAGTACTATTTCCACCACTGCTGACTTTGCCAAAAACAAAGCGGATTACAAGTTTTCTAATATGTTACAATTGAATATGCGAATGAGGCATTATCGCATTAAATATGCGCAAATTTGCAAAACATCTGTAGCACTTTTTCTTACATTGAATAAAGTCAGGGTCTAAATTATCGTTTCCATTTCTTTCGACATGTATATATATATATATATACTTATATATACACTATTTCACTTCATAATTAGAAAAAAGATAACATTTTTCAACGTTTTGTAGAAAAGTTTGCATATGTATGAACATGCCCCACTGTAAGACCATCAGAATAAATATGATTAAAACTGAAACATTAAAATTAGCAAGGGCTGCTGCATTTATGCCTTACATGTGTATTTTTTATTTTTATGTGTACTTTATGTATTTACGTTAGACTGAAAAAAAAACACACACCAAAAAGTCTAAAATCTCAAAATTTACGGGTGCATGAAAAATAATGTTTTTGCCGTCAGTGCAATCTTAAAGTCTTAAAAATCTTAAAATCTTAAAGTTGCAACGATAACATACTGTAATATTAAGTCAATCTTAAAGTTCCACACAAAATGCTTGTGTCAATCCTAAAGCTCCACAATTGTAGTTTGAACCACACTATTACATTACTCCATTTTTTACACTGATCTGTTAGATTTTTAATGCAGCAGTACAGTATTAGCAATCTTAAAGCTCCAGACTGCGTTGTGTCTATGTACCTGTGGTTCCAGTCGGGCAGTTGGTACAGACCACCTCATTGGTCTTGGGCACCACAGCACAGGTAGCACCGGCAGGGCAGGGACAGGGTTTACAGTCTGAAGGAGAGCCCACTGTTGAATCACCGTAGAAACCGTCTTTACACCTCTCACAGCTCAGACCTGCGGTGTTGTGCTGGCAATTACACATTCCTACAGTGAAGAAAATGCCACACATCACCACAAGATGGCAATATCACATCAACTCAAAGCCAAAGGTAGTAGTATTAAAATCATTGCTGCAATAAAACATTATATAGGCGATATTAATTATGAAAGTCAAAATCTCCACTAATAAAATTTCCAATACCCTTAAAATTAGCCCAATTGCAGACAGAGAGAGAGAAAATTATCACCATACATGCCCAGCTAAAGAATGGAAAGCTTTATTTTGTAGTATGAGTTTACTAAGATATGTTTAAATATGCCAATACTGCACAAAAATGTATAATTAGACAATGTATTTCACATCAATGCCCTAATTTGCCAATAAAGTGAAGTATTTAATATATTTATACATTCAATTTTCTTTTTACCCCAATGACATTTAAAATATGATTGTAGATTAAAATAGTTATTTTTAGATGGACTCATTTTATTAGTTTAAAAAAAAATGTCTATAACAGATCAACAGGTGCAAAAAAATACTTTTAGGTGTATTATGGGTGTTTTATTTTCACTAATAAAAAAATGAAAAAGAATTATCACCATACATGTCCAGCTGATTATTTCAAGAATGAAAAGCTTTATTTTATAGTATTCATTCATTCATAGTCCCTTTATTAATCTGGGGTCGCCACAGCGGAATGAACCGCCAACTTATCCAGCATTTGTTTTATGCAGCAGATGTCCTTCCAGCTGCAACCAATCACTGGGAAACACATACACATATATTCTCACGCACATACACTATGGACAATTTAGCCTACCCAATTCACCTGTACCGCATGTCTTTGGACTGTGTGAGAAACCGGAGCACCCGGAGGAAACTTGTGCGAACAGGGAAAACATGCAAACTCCACACAGAAACGCCAACGGACCCAGCTGAGGCTCGAACCAGCGACCTTCTTGCTGTGAGGCGACAGCACTACCTACTGCGCCACTGTGTCGCCCTATTTTGTAGTACAAGTTTACTAAAATATGTTTAAATATGCAAATACTGCACAAAATGCATAACTACACAATGCATTTCACATCAATGCACTAATTTTCCATTACAGTCATGTATAAAAGTCCCCAATGTCATTTAAAAGATGATTGTAAATTGAAATATTTGTTTTTAGATATAAATTTAAGATATTTAATATAAATTTAAATATAAATTTAAGATGCTTATAGATCTAGATGTCTTATTTTATTCGTTTTTAAATGTCTATAAAATTTTCATTAATTTCATTTTCATTTTAATTAAAACTAAATGAAAATGTGGAATATATGATATAATATAATTCAAATTTTACAAATACATTTTATTTGCTGCAGTGAAGTTTTATTTCGAATAACAAACAATTTTATTTTGACAGTTTCTGTTTTAGATAAATATAATAATTGTTTGTGATTGTGATGATTGCACCCAACCAACATGAACATATGCAAAAATATAAAATATAATAAAAAAAATACTTTTAGGCGTATTAAGTTATATTTTTACTAATAATTGTAAAACTACTTCTAAAATCCAAATAGCCCATCCATCCATTTATCTAAAATGAACCACTGACACTGTAGAACTAATTTATTTCAGTGGCTTTCATTCTGAATGCATCCAGAGCAGATGATCTTCTGTAACACCAGCACTCGGTCATTAATGAAATCAATAGTCTGCCGGCTTGAGTCTCCAGAGAGCACATAAGTAAATGACACATCAACACAAGTCAAATACAGTGGTTGCGATGACAAACCTGTCTCAGGGTCACATGTGTCGCTGTGTCCATTGCAGTTGCAGCGCTCGCAGTTGCTGAAGCGCCGCAGCTCCGGCCGGCTCCTCCTGAATCCCTGATCACACTGCTCACAATGCTGACCCAAATAACCCTGCGGACACGTGCATTTCTCAACCCAGCGGGCTGGAGTGCCAGGGCCCCGGCGGGCAGTCACCAGAGACACGTTATCCAAATAACCAGCACCTATAGAAAAGGATGTATCTTTGTTATTGCATAAAATGAGACTCAGAATGTTTCAATAAAATTCTAGTTTTTTTTAGCACTTTTCACATTAATTAGTAGTAGAGTAAAACTTTATTGTCCTTGACAGGAAATTTGTTTTGGGCATCGCCATATTGCTGCAGACATTCGCTAAAAACAAGCAATAAAAACAATACAAAATACAACAGTTACAAAATGTATAATGCCAATTAAGATAGACTCTTATTAAATAAACCCACTGATAAAGGTACAAAGGATTTCTTGTAACGGTTTAACCTACACTTTGGGACTCTATATCTTCTACCAGCGGGAAGCAGTTCGTAATGTGGAAACAAAAAATTTGTTGGATCGTTTACAATCCTTTCCACCTGATTAAGGACACAATTCTCATATAAAGCTTGAGGATTAAAATATTCATTGTGCCCAACAATTTTCCTTCCTGTCTTTAAGAGATGCATCAATTTAGATTTACACTGAACAGATAGGTTGCCAAACCACACTGTGATACCATACCTGACAATGCTTTCAATTTTCACTTTCAATTATTGTTTGTTTGTTTATTTATTGCCACATCAGCAACTTTTATCAATACAAAAAAAGCATATATTACATAATAACAACTTTAAAACTCAAAGATACAAAAAACAAATAAAATAAATGAATAGAAATTTTAAAAAGGTATATTTAAAACATTAGATATAATTTTCAGTTTAATATATGATTAATAACTTTACATTTTTTAAATTATTGTTCCAAAGGAGCTTTACAAAAGGTGCGCATTTGATTTTATCACATTACAATGAAAATCAGAAAAGAATAGACTGGACAGCACAGCTATCAATAGAATACATACTATTTAATACAAACATATTTACAGAAAGAGAAAAGGAAATGTACTACAAACTCACAGCTTTATTGATTCAAAGAATTTAAATAAAAAATGAATACAAATATTTAATCCAATATTTATTTAAAATAAAAATGTGCTCTCATAGTAGTTTGAGTAGAAGAGGCAAAAGTTTACTGACATGTTGCAATGATCTTCTTTTGTTTTTAATGATTTATCTAACATGACAACAGAAATGAAAAGGGTAGATAGTCTTGTAAATGCTGTTTACTCGCATTGGTGGCTTTTCGGTTTTTATGTTACCAGGTAAATGTTTTGCTTTAAAACAATAATAATAAAAGCAGATTTTTGTGCTCTTGAACGTTTCACAGCTGAGAACTCAAAGTGATTGATATGAAAAAGAAAGAAATCAAAACACTGTTCTTAAAACACAAGCTGTTCATCAGTGAATGAGTAGACGTACTTTGTGTGCTGTAGGTTCCACGGATCATGATTGAAGTCAGATTGTAGAGAAGTTTCTGGAAGTCTGCATGCTTTATGGTGGGTCTCCATGGGTAGTCAGTTGTGTCATGTAGTCTGAATGAAAAAGAAAAATGACAGTATACGATAAATTACTAATAATTAATATATATTCAAATTGACAGCAATGTAAAAGTAAAAACATGGTTTTTATTAATAAAAAAAAAATAGTATACCAAAAAAAAAAAAGTTCTACCAATGTAAAAGTTCTGAGAAAAACAACTTCACTAACAATGAAAAAAAATGTTCCTAGAGCACCAAAGCAGAATATTAGAATATTTTTATTTTTAGGTTTTTAGATTTTTAGGTGGACGCAAAAAAAACCCAAACAGACAAAAGAGAGTGGTGCCTTTACAGCTCTTGCCTTGGTTACTCAGACAGCAACACACTAAAAATCTACCTGCATTTTAAAGCCTTGGCATACTAAAAATGTGCTCAAACACGTGCATATGTGGTTTATGAGGTCTTCCCAAAGCGTCATTTATTTTAAACTGTAAAAACCGCTTATTATATGGCCTTACCCTAACCCTACTTCTAAACCCAACCCTACTAGGAAAGCAGTGGCACATTTTGATTGTCAAAAGATCCCCTCCTGCTAAGTACAGGGTTCCCACTCTTTCATGGACACCAAACTCAAGGACTTTTAAAATCACTAATAATTTGAAATCAAGCACTTTATAATTCAAACTCCCAGCATATACAGTTAAAGTCTGAATTATTAGCACCCCTGTTTATTTTTTCCCCAATTTCTGTTTAACGGAGAGAAGATTTTTTTCAACACATCTCTAAACATAATAGTTTTAATAACTCATTTCTAATAACTGATTTATTTTATCTTTGCCATGATGACAGTAAATAATATTTTACTAGATATTTTTCAAGACACGTCTATACAGCTTAAAGTGACATTTAAAGGCTTAACTAGGTTAATTAGGTTAACTAGGCAGGTTAGGGTAATTAGGCAAGTTATTGTATAACGATGGTTTGTTCTGTAGACAGTCGAAAAAAATGTGCGTAAAGGGGCTGATAATTAAAAAAAAAAAAAAATTCTTGCCGAAATAAAACAAACAAGACTTTCTCCAGAAGAAAAAATATTATCAGACATACTGTGAAAATTTCCTTGCTCTGTTAAACATCATTTGGGAAATATTTAAAAAAGAAAAAAAATTCAAAGGGGGGCTAATAATTCTGACTTCAACTGTATAGTGCCATTAAAAGTACGTATTGAACTTATTATTTCACTTACACTTAATACATACATTAAATGTCAGTAATGATGTTTTGAAACTTTAATCCAATTCGTTGAATTCAATACTGGTATATTCAAATGCGTTTTTTAAATATTTATATTAAGAATTTCTTCATTGTTTTTGAAAGCAGCACAATGCAATTGTTAAAAAACACCATAAACTTTACATTAAAGCACTTTCAAGGACCTGTGTTCGTTAAGTACTTTCCAGGCCTTGAATTCATATATCTGAGAATCAAGTACTTTCAAGAAGTGTGAGAAACCTGCAAGTATGATTTTTAAGCGTTTTGAATTGCAAGGACACAACTTATACAACAACAGTAGGTCATGCCAGTGTCATTATACAATGTAGTGTCCTTGTAAAGCACATCAACAAGTACACACACACTGGTGTACTGAGATCAAGAATAACACCATTGGAAAGGACATTTTGTGCTTTGCTCAAACATCAGCAGTAGGCACTAAAGGATGCTAGCAGCGTCAAAAGTCTAAATGGACCCCCTTAATTAAGCAAGAAGCGAAAAGGCTCACCTGAACACAAAGGTTTGGGTCTCCTCTCCTGGGTAGGAATTACCCTGGGCAATAAGAGGCACAGCAACACGAAGCCCTGAGCCCTCCAGCACAACGTCCTCTGCTGAGAGGCGAGCGTCATGACGCTGAATCCTGAAGTTCAGCGTGAGGTTCTGACCATAACTCAACAGCTGATTGTGCAGAAATTTATCTACAGAAATCAAGCGTTCCAGATGATTACACCAACATGTCATCGAATCCTCTGCCTGTTTATTACACCACATCTGTTACTGTACCTGGAGCCACAAAGTAGATGGGGAAGTAATCTTCTGAGATGAGTGAGATCTCTCCAGAACTGGGTGACCACTGTACAGGTACACTGGAGTCATCTCTCTGTTTACCCTTCCAGCCCTCATCATCTACACAGAGACATATACAACATATATTTACTCATTCTCTATGATGCAATCTTCCGGAAAATTGTCCTGCATGATTTCTTTGTGACAATTTTGGAATTGGATGATGAAATGCAAATCTTTTATTGTTATCATAATTGCCTTAAGCAAATAAATTATAAGCCAATAAATGATGGATTATTTCCAATAGCTGATTAACATCAGATGATTTTCGGGATAAGAAAGGCGAATATATATATTTTTTGTAGATTTCTGCATTTTTCAGTGTTAAACAGGGGCAGACTTAACCAATAAGCGAGGTGAGCAGCATAGGGCCCCAGGGAATTAGGGGGCCATGACCAATGCCAAGAAACCTGTATTAATCATATAGCTCTTTTATACATTTCCTATCATATGTTGTAAAATCTGTCTGTAACTTTAAGATTTTAACATTATTACTTCTTTTCAAAACCGGGGG
The DNA here is from genome assembly GCF_903798145.1 of Danio aesculapii. Classification (NCBI taxonomy): domain Eukaryota; kingdom Metazoa; phylum Chordata; class Actinopteri; order Cypriniformes; family Danionidae; genus Danio; species Danio aesculapii. The sequence continues at coordinate 35,599,016 of NC_079436.1, read as the reverse complement.
CCTCCATAAATAATGGAACGTTCCATCCGTACTGTACATGCTTGAGGTGTGAGCGCTTCGATCAAAAACACTGCCAGCCAGTGTTGCCAACTTAACGACTTTTTCAGCCCCCCTAGAGCAAAATTTTTCCTCTGCATACCAACAGCAAATGCTTTAGCACCGCGAACTTGAGGTATTTCCCTGGTACAGTCAAACCAATCTGCTTCTCCTTTTTTTTTTAAAAATGTAATAATTTAAATGGACCGTTTAATATTTTCTTGCTGTTGTTCACAGAGATCACAGAGATTTTAGTGGCACCAGTCTGCCAGCGATCAGAGTAGAGGCAGGTAGAGTGTGCAAGAGTGAGAATTTTGAAAACATTTGGGGAAAAATGTAGAAATACGACAAACAACGAAACGCAGCTTCCTCCGCGATCCTGTGAGCTGGTTTAGAGAGGGCTTATTCAAATAGCATTTCCCAGTGAAACGGCCACCAAGTCACAAACAGCAATTACTCAATTCATATCAAAAATGGTGACAAGATTAGTTTGATGGCTTGTGAATTAAATTAGTTAAATGTTTAACTATTATTACTATTAAAATCTAATCACAATAATGGCTAATTAACTGTACATGGGGGAAGTTTAGTTCCAACCACAATCAGACACACCTGGACTGGCTAATCAAGCTCTTACTGGGCTTTCTAGAAACATCTGTGCAGGTGTGGAAGTTGGAGCTAAAATCTGCAGGACACCATGACACAAATAATGTTTTATTAGTGAATTTATTGCTTTTAATTTTACATAAGAAAGATAAAGGTTCCTCTATATATAATATATTAACTTGCGGTTTATTTTTCAAAAATGCTAGGGCCCCATACCTGGAATTGCTTAGGGCACCCAAATCACTAAGTCTGCCCCTGCTGTTAAAATAAAAGGATAAATACTTCATTTAAAAATACTAAATACTAGTTTAAAAATATTAAATACAAAAAAACAAAAAATACTTTTGTTTCTATAATTAGGCTCTTGATATCGGCTTTGAAAATCTGGCAAAATGTCTATATCGGTGCGTCCACACTGTATATTCTGGATGATTTGACATCAATGGCTTTTGCTTCAAAGGAACGTATTCATAGCTTGTAGAACTATGGACCATTTTCACGCTTCCGGCTTTTTCAGTAGCGAAAGTCATCGTAGTTGGGTAAACTTAGAGCGCAGTGAATGGGAGAGTACAATAAATAAAGTTTTTGCATTGCTTTTTGCTTAAATAATAAAAGAAAAACTCAATGATAATGTTATCATGACTTACAGGAAATAGGCAAAAAATAGTGTGAGACTGATAATGGCAGCCAGAAGAGAGAACAACATCAAAATTACTGTCCCACCAATCTCTCCCCACACCTCTAATAAGCGGCTTTACGTTTTTATTAATTTCATGCAAAGATGATATAATACAAAGTATATATTTATAAATGTACATATGTTTTTTATCTAAATAATAAAAACTCTTGAGGATTTATTTGTTCATTTTGGATGATATATTGGATGTATACTGACCCCTGTCGAAGGTGGAGGTGATTTTGTGCACACTGTAGCCGTCTGCGCTCTCACACACTGTCGAATGCTGGAAGCAGAAGCATGGAGTGCAGCCCTGAGGATTCTGGAGTTCCATATTAAAATAGCCCAGTTTACACCTGAGAGAAAGACATGAAAGTTCATTAGTGGTGAGACAGCTGACCAGCTTTTTAAAATATTTTTAATTGTTTAATTTAGTTTATTTGTTCAATTTTATTGTAGCTATTTATGGTAACATTTAATTTTAGTGTCCTTGTTGTATGTAATATGTAATTCATTAAAGTAATTACAATAAATTGTGCATAATTGCATAGAGTTATTGTTAACTATAAGCCAGAGTAAATATGTTGTTAATATAATTCAGTACTTAAATTATACTGAAATACAGACGGTATAAAATATAATTAAATCTTATTTATCTATAAATATATTCAGGACTTATACTGAAATACAGACTGTGTAAAATAAAATTAAATCTTATTTATCTATAAATATATTCAGGACTTATACTGAAATACAGACGGTATAAAATATAATTAAATCTTATTTATCTATAAATATATTCAGGACTTATACTGAAATACAGACTGTGTAAAATAAAATGAATCGTATTTAATAATAAATATATTAAAAATAGTGTTTTTAGTTGTATTTAATATTTGACAAGTTATTTAAACTTTTACATTTTATATAATTTTATTATTACTATTTAAATTTACATTTAATACTTCTCTTAATTATTTGAAATATTATACCGCTAATGTAGGAACAATCTAATTTATTATTACATTTCTATGCACACTCAAAAGGTGTTGTGAAATCTGGCACTATTGTCAATCAGTCAGCATTGAGAAATACAGTTTTTGGATTTGAAGCGGACGGCTTTAACGTGGCCCCCACAGGTCACCAGTCATGAAGTGTGGAGTGAGTGAAGGAAACAGCTCATCATTTAACATCAGTGAGATCATCGCTGAGCCTCTAAAAACAAGTCAGTCATAAATCAAGAGCCGCAGCTTCAGTGTTTAACCATAACTCCCTCTGTCTGTGTTTATCAGGAGGATTTATCCACTTCATGTGTGGCCAAATTCACTGACTGAGAATGTCACAGGTGTGTGGCAGATTTTTTTTTCCTGCAAAGTGTATACTAAATACTTTACATTTAGTCACTTTTTTACTGGTGAAAAGCACCATGCAAATAAACTTGGAATGGAATTGAATTAATCAATTGAGTTTTTGTGGAGAAACAAACATTTAAACTAAAAATGTTCTTTAAAAAATATATATACATATAGAAATCAATTAGAATTTCTTTAAGTTTTCCAGAATTTTCTGTAATAATAGAAGGATTGGGTTGGAGTAAAATACTAACATTTGCTTTAATCTATAAAGGTGTGTGATAAAATGTCTTCCAAATAAAAATAATCTGCCGTTTAAAGCTAAAGTGAAAGGTTTTTCAAAAGGAGGTTAAGCCGGACCATTGTCTTGCAATCCTTGAATATTCTGAGATATTAGACACTATTCCAAAGTCCCAGCCACTTCCCCTTTTGAAGTGCCTCACTCTTGCGAAAAAAGGGATACTTTTAAACGGGAAAACCTCCGACCAATCATGTTCCAAAGAGTGGATGGGTGAATTGTATCAAGTCATTCAGCTCGAGAGGATACGCTCCTCGGAACCAAAATCTCAACACCAATTTCAAACTGTATGGCACCCTTTTCTGGTTTCCTCAAAACTGATTAGTGCTATGCCAATGATTTATTGGAACAATTGATCATACTCTGATAATTACATTTGAACTTCATGATTGCTTTGATTGGTAAATACCCCCATTTGTTTGTTATTTATTTACTTTAATTTATTTTCTGATTTATTGCTGGGGTGGGTTGCTATGTTTTTTATACCAGTAGATTTCCTTTATATTGTTTTTGTATTTAAGGATGTACTGACTGCGGGCTGTATGTTTCATGTAGTTTTCGACCCAAATAAGGACTAAATGTATGCTGTGTGTAGCTCTGTTTTGTGAGAAGTGCTTCTCATATGATATGTGAACGACCCGTACACCTTTACTGTACATGATTCCTCCAGTGAGAATGACGTTGACTAAAACTTTGTCGTACACCACACCCACCAAGAGTACCATTGGTACCTTTTTAGCTGTGGAAATGCAAGCCAGATAAAGGTGACCCGTACTGTTCCACTGGAAACGAGCCATACAAGAGCGATTTCCAAATATTAAGACTATATTAAGATATGATAAGATATACAATTAATAAGACTATAAAAGTCCAGCTTTAAGGTCACAGGAAGAAATTCAATTTCAAATTATATTTAAACAGAAAACAATTATTTCAAATAGTACTAGTAGCTTTTGATAGAAAAATAGCAGCTTTGATGAGCAAAAGTGGCGTTTTCCACCCTTAAACATTTCTTTTGAACTGTTAAATTGAATTAATACATCTTGAAATTAATAATACGTGTATTTTTTGGTTTTAAAAATGTATTACGCTAAATTTAAAACATGTGATGACACGCATACAGCCCATGACAGTCAACAGGCGGAACACCAGGCCAGTTAAAGTTTGGTGACTGTAAGTCTGGAGCCCCTACATGGTCTGGCTGAAGGCTCTCAGCTGGGAAACCTTTGCCATCCCGGAGCTATTTTCTCCTCCATCTGACACTGAGGGTCCTAATTCTGTTTCTCAGACACACACACACAGGCTGGGCCTCAGATCCTCCGTGTGTCACCCACACAGGGACTTTCCAAAAGAAAAACAGTGCAGACGTCAGAAGCCCCTTATAAATGTCTGTTTTTAAAGCTCCAGCAGACGTCCTCATAACAGAGTAGGAGCTGAAAGCCGGACAGTCTTTATGGGGCTGCTGGAGTGTTGATGTTCAGGTTAATTCTGCTGACCACTTGCTTCTAATTTGAGAATATTTTTAAAACAAACCAAGCAATTATATGCTTTTGTCCTTGTGAACATGTCAAGTGTGGACATCGCTAACAGCGCAGGGGACTTTAAAAAGCCCCAACAGTTGCTGCTGTGTGTGAACATGTGTACGGATGGTCTAGTAATGAGTCTGACCGGTCACAGTTGAATCCGTCCACATTTTCTTTGCACTGGCATCGTCCGGTCTGGACATCACACTCCTGCGTGCTTCCGGCTGGATTACAAGAGCACGGTCTGTGGAGAGAAAAAGAGGAATCTTTAGACAGTAATTCCAGAAGTGACTGGTTCTGGGGTGCTTGAAAAGTTCAAAGTGCTCTAGGTTGGTGGTTTAAGGCATCTTTACCTGCATCCCGCCTCAGAGAGCGAGTGGTATCCAGGTTGGCATCTGTCACACTTGTCTCCCATTACTCCTGGCTTACAGCTGCATCTGCCAGTGTTATCACACTGAGTGCTGAGAGAACCTGCAGATGCAAATCACACAAATGGTGACAACGCAACAAAGAAAAAACATCTCTGACAGCATGTAGCACCTTATATTTTTGTTCAACATTGATTTGCGTAATGACACTGGATTAGCGCTGTAAGACCTTTGAGGCTCTAGAGCAAATACAAAGCAAAGGAAAGCCAAAAAGAAAAAGGTAATAAAACAAACACCAAACCAAAATCACATTTACCAAATTAAATCAAATATATCTATCTGGCACCTGAAAAACAAAACGGCACAAAAACATGCCCCCTAAATAAACAATTGAATAATAAACAAAACAAAGCTATTCTTAGGTATCATATTTTGTATTTGTAATTAATTCATAAAAAATTATGGCATCAAATGAAGTTCTTTACTTAAAATTAAAAGCAAATCTTTACCCCTATTGTTGTTTCAGGTGTCTGACAATCTATCCGTAATTATCTTTTAATGTATTTTACAAACAAACAAATGAACAAAACACAAAAATTATAAATTGGATTTGTTTTGTGAAACTTTTTGACTTTAGGTTATAGGGTGAACCAAACCGAAACAACAAAACAAACCAACAAAACCCCAGTTCAAAACAAAACACAAAACAAAAAACTACAGAAATGTACAAAGAAACAAATGAATAACAAAAACAAAAAAAGTTGAGAACATAAAAAAAACAAAACAAAAGAAGATAAAAACAAAACCACACAAATGTACAAAGAAACGAGTAACAAAATCAAGGAAAAACAGTTGAGAAAACAAAACAGAAAGACAAAAACACAAAAAAAACGACAAAAACAAAACCACCAAACAAAACCAAGCGAATGTACAAAGAAACCAGTAACAATAAAGAAAAAAGTTGAGAAAACAAAACAAAAAGACAAAGACAAAACAAAACAAAAAACGACAAAAACAAAACCACCAAACCACACAAATGTACAAAGAAACAAATGAATAACAAAAACAAGGGAAAAGTTGAGAAAACAAACGAAAACAAAACAAAAGACAAAAACAAAACCACACGAATGTACAAAGAGACAAAAGAATAATAAGAACAAAAGATAAGAAAGTTGAGAAAAGAAAACAAAACAAATGAAGACAAAAACAAAACAAAAGACAAAAACAATACAAAACCCCCCAACATCAAACAACAGGAATGTACAACGAAACAAATGAGTAACAAAAACAAAAGAAAAAAGTTAAGAAAACAAAAGAAAACAAAACCAAAAACGACAAAAACAAAAACCACCAAACAAAACCACATGAATGTACAAAGAAACAAATGAACAACAAAACCAAGTGGAAAAAAGTAAAGCAAAGTACAATATAATTGATGCATCTTCCACCCTGACCCTTCAGCATTGCTGTTACGCACCAACAGGGTTGCAGCCGCAGGACAAACAGCGCTGACCGGAGGCCTCTCTGTAGTAGTTGGCCAGGCATCGCTCACACTTCGGCCCATCTGTATTGTCAGCACAGTTGCGGCAGTGACCTCCATGACCAGTGGCACGATACAGCTCAGGGTCGAAGTAACATTCAGCGCTCTTTCCATTACAGTTACAAGCTGAAACACACACACACACACACACACACACACACACACACACACACACACACACACACACACAAACACAAACTCCAGTCAGAAAATGTGCCTATAAAATATTAGCATGAAAAGTGAACGTTTAAAGTCTGTGTGAACTGGAAGTAACTGAGACTTTCAGTATTTTGTATGTACTTCCAACAGAAACTAAATATCAAATTGGGGGCGGGGCTTTGTTTCCACGCATCAATCCATCATAGCAAACTAACGGTAAGAGGGGTGAAGTTAAGAATATTGTGGCTGAAGTCATCAAACTGACGTCAGCAGAGAAGGACCACCACTCCAAGCACATATCAGACTTTGATTGAAGCCTTTTTTTTTCCAGTGGATTAACTTGTGCAGAATAATTGTTCGCCTAAAAAAAAGAACCCACAGAAGAACTAGCAAATTAAACATAGCAATTTCTTTAAACACTGCCTTTTATTCATTTTGTAGAAAGTTTTAACATGTACTAACGAAAACAAAATAAAAGTATATAAAGAAGTAAATAAATAAATAAATAATTAAATAAATGCATGTACATACACATACAATATAAAAGTTATCAAAACAATAATAAATTAATAGCAGGTGATACAAGATACAGAAGATTTATATCAGTTTCCTTCAGAAATCCTATAAAGAGAATCCATATTTTGAACTTTTCAGGTTTTCTCTTAGCTATATACGTTATTTTTTCTAATGTCAAACAATGAGACAGTTTTGCAACCATTGTTTAAAATGAGGGCTTTCTGTGATTGTCCCAATAAAACACTGTCATTTTTTATTTAACATGGACTTTAAAAATCTGGGAAGCTAACAGAAAAACTAGGCTGGATTACACAGATGTGGTTTGGCAATCATCTGGATTTCGAGTAAGACCTGAGCAGCACTCAATGTTCACCAGAGAGAGAAACGGAGGAGCTGTTGTGTGTGTGTGTGAGAAAGACTGGCCCTCAGGCTGCTGTTCATCAGATCTGCACATTAGTCATGCATTTCCAGGAAGTGCCTGCATGAATGTGTCCAAAGGAGGACACAAGAAGCACTTTCCACTCGCAGTATCAGACCAGAGTAAGAACACATTAATGAGTCAGTATGGAGGAGGTTTGCCTGTGGGGAAAACTCTGGTTCTGCATGTACTCATAACTGAAGACTGAGAACAGGTGGAATTATTTACATCTTCCTACGTGTTCCACTACAATCCTGAGAAAATGTTCATAGGATTGTTCTGTTCACCAAAATAAAAATAAACAAACAAACAAATAAATAAATAAATAAATAAATTCAAAATGTCTTTTTTTCCTGAAGTGCAAAAACAGGCAATAGTGATCTTTGGCAGGATTTCTAAGCGTACACTGAAAGTAAATGGTGATTTATTCTGTTTAGATCCCATAAGGACAAAAAACTAGCATCAATCAAATATTAAAATAAAATGTTTTATGTGAACTTTGTGCTATTTTCCAGGTCGTTTGAAGCAGTTTAAGTAGTAACTGATTACAAGTAACTCAGATTAAATAACAATGATCATTTTTGCTATTAGACTATATTACATTTCCAAATGTTCATAATGAGATTCTAAAAGAGATTATACGATTATTTCTAATAAATTTAAAGGAATTTTTATCAGTCATTACTCAAGTTTTCAATAATGTCAAACAATCCTTTAGAAATCATTGCTTTCTACGTTTTTGGTGCTCTCTGGTCTCTCTCTCTCTGGTCTCTCTCTCTCTGGTCTCTCTCTCTCTGGTCTCTGGTCTCTCTCTCTCTCTCTCTCTCTCTCTCTCTCTCTCTCTCTCTCTCTCTCTCTCTCTCTCTCTCTCTCCTCTCTCTCTCTCTCTCTCTCTCTCTCTCTATATATATATATATATAATATATATATTTTTTATAATAAGTTAAAAATCACAGTGAGCTAAAATATTTTGTTGAAACTGATAAATTTTTTGTCAGGATCCTTTCAATAAATAGAAAGTTCAACTGAACAGCATCTATTTAAAACATTTTGTAACATCATAAATGTCTAAATTTGTGTTTATTTAATACATCCTTGTATTGAAAAGAATAATAAATGAACCCCAGAGTTGTGTGTATATGTACATATACAGTTAAAGACAAAATTATTAGCCTCTGTGATATTTTATTTCTTTTTCAAATATTCCCCAAGCTGTTTAATAGAGACTTTAACACATTTTTTTAAAGTTTTAGTTTCATGATATAACTTTAAGTGAAAGTTTCATGATATAACTGTAAGTGAAAGTGAAAGTTTCATGATATAACTTTAAGTGAAAGTGAAAGTTTCATGATATAACTTTAAGTGAAAGTGAAAGTTAAGTGAAATTAAGTACATCATATTTTAGTAGTTATTTTGTAAGATAACAGTATTCAAATCAATTTAAATTAACTAGATTAAATAATTTAACTAGGCAAGTTAGGTTCATTAGGCAAGTCACTGGACAACAGTGGGGCCAATTAAAAAATGTACATGTTATTATTATAATTATTATTATTATTATTATTATTATTATTATTATTATTATTATTATTATTATTATTATCATTTAAACAGCTATTATTTCAGCCAAACTAAACAAAATAGAGTTTTCAGAAGAAAAAAATATTATGGGAAATACTGTGAAGATTTTCGTGCTCTGTGAAGAATCACTTGGAAATTATTTGAAAAAGAATTTAGCCTTCAACTTTATACACAAAATATAATGCACAAGCCTGTTTCAAAAAAAATGGTATTCCTGAAAGCTTATTCAGATTATATACAGCAGGGGTGTCCAAACTTGGTCCTGGAGGGCCGGTGTCCTGAAGAGTTTAGCTCCAACCCTAATCAAACCCACCTGAACCAGATAATCAAGCTGTTACTAGATATACTAGAAACTTCCTGGCAGGTGTGTTAAAGCAAGTTGGAGCTAAACTCAGCAGGACACCGGCCCTCCAGGACCGAGTTTGGACACCCCTGATATACAGGAATCAGAGAGTAATATTCAATACCTTTTAAGACCTTTTTAAAGACTCTTTCCACACATTTCAAGACCTTATAATGACTTTTCAACTGGAAACACTGGGGAGATTTTAACTTGCAATATATTTACTAAATATTAATGTAAGAAACTAATCCAAAACTAAAACATTCATATACTGAATAAAAGTCTATTAAATCGAGCTAATTAAGCAGGGTGGCACCTATAGAACTGCAGAAATACTGGTGTTGCCTTGGTTACCGCAGTAAACAAAGCAGCATGATGTCAAATCTAGCAGGACTTTATTGACTTCATAAACTACACAGCATCCTGATATTCATAGATTTAATTCAGGTTTAAACTTTACAATACAACCATACATTACATAATCAAAAATGATGTAAAAATGTAAAACCTTGCAAAATAGCAGTTAGGACTTTAATACTTTTTAAGGGCCTTAAATTTCTCTACATTGATTTATTAACTTTTAATACATTTTAAGACCTCGTGGACACCCTTTTATTAAAGATAGGCAGAAAAAAAATCTGTTTTGAAATAACATGATAGGATGCAAATTATAGCAGTTATTTTTTAGATCAACTATTCCTTTATGCAAAGGTACCCACTACAAAAAGAGAGAGAAAAAAAGATCTTTTTTTAAAGGATGATATTCCAAAAGCAGGAAGACGTAACTTACGCAGACACTCATTGGGGTTTTCAGCGGTGGCTCTTCTCCAGGGACGGTCATTATAGAAGGGCTTGCACACATTGCAGTCGGCTCCTTCTGTGTTGTGTTTGCAGTGACACACCAGCTTGCTGTACTCGTTCTTCACACACTCGCTGGCATGGCCGTTACACTTGCACCTGGAGGGAAGGTAACACAGCGGTCAGGTGCAATGATAGGGCACACTTACTGTATGTGTACACATCCTGCGCCACACAAGGCAAGCAGGCACAAACGTGCCGCAAAGCTGTTCAAACACAGAGCTCTGACGATGTTTGTTGAGCCTATCACTGAAACGTCATTGCAGCTTTGTTGTCAGATGGAGTGGCTGATGTCTGCCTCTTTATCCTGCCTGTCCTTTGATACAGAAGATGAGAGTATGCAGATGTACAGTACGACTACACTGTGCAGACTGTTTTTTTTTCCAAACTAAAGTCTTAAGTAACCTGCAGTGAATGTTGCACATAATAGCATCTTTCTTCTGTTGAACAAAAACCAGATGTTTTAAAGAATGTTAGAACCTAGCTTTTTTTTTCCTACTATAGATATCAATATCTACTGGTTTCCCCTCACTCTTCACAACATGTTCTTTAGTCGCCAAAATAAGAAAAGAAACTCAAAGGTGTGGAAAAACTTGAGAATGATTTAATAATGAATACATTTTTATTTTAGAATGAAATGTAAACAATCTGTAAATTTAAGCACTATTTAAAATGCATAACTGTATTTACATTTATATTTATAATTCATTAAGAAAACTGCAAACCAAACATGGGTATATACAAAACACAGGGTATATACAGGAACCAGATAACGAAATTTAATACATTTTAAGACCTCATTGGCAACATTTTAACGTACAGTATATTTACTAAATACTGATTGTGAACTAAATAATACATTATTCATATACTGAATAAAAATGCTAATCCAGCAGGTGGCGTCTTTAGAACAGCAGGAATAACAGTGTTTCCCTGGTTACTGCAGTAAAAAAAGCAGCGTGATGTCAAATCTAGCAGGATTTTATCGATTTCCAAAAAACTACACAACATCCCAATATTCAAAGATTAAATCCAGGCAAACTTTAGCATACTGATACAAAGTGTAATACCTTGCAAAACAGCATTTAAGCTTTTTAAGACCCCGCGGACACCCTATTACAGCAACAATTCTGAAATGTGCAATCAAAAAGGTAATGTGACTGAATAATTGAAATGCATGGAAATTAAAAATCTGGGGTAAAATGGAAACCAAAAATTCTACATGCACTTAGCTGAAAACTGAACCTGATTTGTAATTACTTCTTTATTATCAAGTAATATTATAAGACTTTTTAAATCTAACTCAAAAACTTAAATTATACAGTACTTATTAAAAAAAAAAAAAACACCCAAGGCAATAAAATAAGCACATTTTATTGACAGTAAAATGTTTTTAGAGCATTTACGAGCGCTGCCATGATAGCAGTAGCCCTATTGCATGCAGCAGGAACAAGTATCATGAGCACTTTCATGAGCACTTTCCACATCTGGTCTGAAAGCCACTTCACTCTGCACAGTGACTAATGCTGGAGGGAGAATGAACACACTGTGCTGAACACTGCTGAGCAACAAACTTCAAGCTCATATTTTGGTCTGTTTTTCTCTTTCAGCTGAAAATGAAACAGCTGATAGTTGTCAGAAAATCAGAAAGTCAGAAAATTTTATGCACCCCTACCTCAAAAAAAAAAAAAAACACAGTTTGCTCTCTATTAATACTTTTTTCTTTTTTTTAAGATTTCATGAGTTTCATTAGAATCATACTCCGTTTCTGTTCCTGCAATTTTCACAGAAGGTGACAATTTTATAAGTTGTAATGCAGGGGCTGTAATAATTTCTTTTATATGCACATTAATAGAGGTGTGAACCTACACTGGTCTCACATTTCAGTTCGGTTGCCAGAGTTTCTGCAGGTTTCATCAAGTCAAATTTAAGACTTTTAAAGACCCTTTTAAGACCATCATAAATAAAATTTTAGACATGGCCTGGCTGCTTTTTTTTTTTTTTTTTTTACTTGCCACAACCGCAAAATCAAATTTTGTTATTTTTTAGCCACATATTTTAATGTGTCAAAACAAGAAAACTCTACTTGTATATACGTTTTTCTACATGTTTCTTTCTTTTTTTTTTTAAAGTTTAACATTGTTAAAAATATATTTCTTATGAACACAACTACATGAATGATCAAAAATATATATTTGTGATCTTTTGAAAATATAAACACAATATTTCAGTGAATTTAAGGCCTAAAATTTTGCTTTTGAAATTTAAGACATTAAGACTTTAAGACTTTTTAAGACCCCACGGACACCCTGGGTTACGATTATCATGCCATCAATTCAGTTTAATTCAATATCTGTGCATCGACGATGCTTTCTATACACAATTTTATATTTTACTTAGCAACATATCAATTATTGTATTAAAATAAATTATTTAAAAATACATTTTATATGTATCTGTAATACAATCTTGTCCTTTGATACAAGCAGTCAGATATATGGACTTAATTTTACCTGCACAAAGAAAACTCAGGTACACGCAAAGAACAACCTGAGTATTTAAAGCAAAAAACACATGTAAATATTAATCCTGCTTGCTTTTTAAGTGCTGTTGAGCAAGATGTTAAACACCGATAAGTTTTACTTACCTGCGATCGCCTTCCTTGCCATAGTATTCTACCGTGACATAGCGCATATGAGATAAATGACATCAGTGTGAAATAACCGATGATGATTACTGAACCGATACGGTGCACCAAAGAAACAATGAATTTTGACACCCCAACACATTAAACTGAAAAATGCAATCACTGTATGACAAATAGAAAAGAAACATTCTGCAACCTTGCCAGACTACCAAAAATCAATTGAACTTTTATCCAGGGCCAGAGTTTGAGCACAAAACCTCATTTGTCACACACATACACACCCACCCACAGACACACTTTGACAGAGGCCTCAGAACAAGAGGAGGCTTGTGCAGCTGAAGCCACCGCACGCTCTTTGTCTCAGGTGTTCCTTGGCAAAGCCTCACGGAAAAGGTGACGTGAGGTATAATAACCTGACAGAGGATGTGCATTCTCCTCTAATCCTAATATAAATTCATCAGCGATGCATTGAGGAAGTTTCTGATGATCGAATCATGTGGATGGGACGGGAGCTTTAAGGCCATGAGGCAGCAGGTGTCAATTATTCCCTTCAGGCCTCTGCCTTGTTCCTTCCCCATCCAGACTCTCTGTCCGCCCCATTCCAGTTCCTCTGCGCTCTGTAATCCAGCACTCCCAGGCAGGAATGCTGGGAATGTGGGCTGTGTAATGGAAATCTGCTCCACATTTCAAACAGATTAAGGTGGAAAGACATGCAATGGTGCAACTAGGGGATGTTTCACAATTGCCCAACAGGGATCTTATCCCCAATACGGGCTTCTTTAGAACGTCATTCATCTTTAAAGCCATGTTTATGAACCATCACAGGCTATGGAAAGTCAGAGAGCTCTCGGATTTCATCTGAAATATCTTAATTTGTGTTCAAAAGATGAATGAAGGTCTCAGGGGATTGGAACAACATGAAGGTGATGAATTATTAATACAAATAACTGTCAACTTTTACAGGTTCAGTTTGCACACAGCAAGTACAAAAGATCATACTCGTTTTATTGTTATACCTACAGTAGAGTGCACCAACTATTTTGGTCCTTTAAAGTGCTGTATGTAAGTTTTTGACTCTTCTAAAGCATACAAATACTATAATATGCTTGCAGATATTTAAGAGACATGCTAAGTGAACATTCTGTTTTATCTGAAAAGCAATGCTGAAGTCAAATATTCTGCTTTGAAAATGTGTTTTCCGTGCCGCAACATCTGTTTTTGTTCTGGTCATTTAACCTGCCCAATACCAGTTTAGCCAACTATATTTCAGCACTCTGGGTTGCCTTGGTGGAAAAGCACATATTTCATTTATTCATTCAGAAAGGCTCTAAAAGCATGCGTGACCGAGATGCAACCACAGGTGGACAGTAGGAGACTCCGAAATAAGACAGATTCAGAGTTTCACAATAACGTAAACATTAGGTGAGCAGGTTACACTGTAACCCTGTGTCCTAACAACACACTGCATGACGAGATGCGCATAAGCATTTGGCTGTTTGTACCACATGATAACACAACAGAAATTTAAATACAGCCATTTAGAAGCACAGAATATGCACTCATTCACGAAACGGTAAAGTTTATAAACTAATTAATACATATTAACCCTCTTTTAAAAAATGTAAATGTGCATGCTGAATCACTCAATGTGTTTAGTTATAAAGTTCAATTTAAAACGATTTATTTTATTTTCATGATCTGAGGTGATCTGCAAGATTTAAGATCTGCTGCTGCTTTCAGTCTATGGCAATAAACATCATGTAAAATGACATTCAAACACATATGGTTAGCGTTTAACACTGAATAAAGCACATGAGGTGTACCTGAGGTGATCATTGTCATAGTTTTCTGACCTGTGAGAAAACTAATGAGTTTCTAATATATCAATAAGGTGTTGGTTGGGACAGAAACTCCTTTTAATATGGAAAATATTCCTTCTATCAGGTGCCCTTGCTTTTATTTAGAACATGGTTTAAATCACTCGCTCCTGCCCTCAATATGGCAACCTGCACTTGCGTTTGATTTGATCCAGGTGTGCAATACCTACTTTAACCACTGGGTATCAAACTTACATACTGCACCTTTAAATACACTGTAATCTCTGGAAAAGTAATTTTAACCATCTCATCCCTGGTTCCATCTACGTTTTGCAAAGGGACGTATTTGCAATTAACATGAACTTTCCTTTAGTGAAATTAGACTTGTGATTGCACCTCCTCTTCAGTTGGTTTCGTTTCTTTGAGATTTTATTGTTTAATAAATGGATTTGTTGTGGAATGAACTAAAACAATGTTTGCAATGTGCCTTTTTTCTATCTGAACAATGCAGTTATGACTTGGTGCAACTTACAGCAGGTAAAACATTTTAAGCAAAACAAAGAATTTGTGTGACATTTATGTGATGTCAGTAAAGGCTTGTTGCCACAAAGATTTTCCAAGAACATTTTAAAATGAGGCAATTCTTCCCAATCAAGCCATTTCACTCAAAGTGTGAAACTCACACTGCAACGATCTAATCTTTCAGAGCGTTGCTTCATTCCTTTTGTTTGCACACTGAAAAGGCCACATATCATCTTTCAGGTCACATGTTCAACATTTCCAATGGAGCTGATGATACACGAATGTCTTACTAAACTGTATATTGAGATATTTACACAACAGCTGGAAATGCCAATTTAAACTTGTCACATTCAGAGAACAGATGCGAAGACTGAAAACATACCTTCCTCCCACAGCAAAATCTGAGATGGCGTAGTAGTAGGATTTGAGGACTTTGGGATCGTTGAATACTTCATCTCCAAAAGTGTTTAATCGGTTCAGGGTCACTCTGATATCTGTGGCAGTTACCCAATCCTGCCAAAACAGAAAACAACAGTTGTGTTACAAATTAGCCGTTACCTAACATGGGATAACAAATGCAAGAATTCATAGGGTCAATTGCAGATGAGCAAGTAGCGATTTTGTTTTTGCAGGGAAAGACTCTTCCCATCTGTTCTGTGTGCAGATGTCGAAAGAAAATAAATTCTGAGGCCTCTAATCTAAACCAAACCTGCTGGAGTCACGTTGAGGCATGGTAACGTCTGCAGCAAGGTTTGACGGGAAGAGAAAAACACCAGTGTGACGATTAGCATGTAAAAGTCAGTCAGAATGAAGTCGCACATTACCTGCAGTTGAACTTTGTCTCTTTGCGGCCACATGTTGGAAGAGTCGATTAAGAAAACCGTGACTCAGACCAAGACTTTAGTGGTTTTCTAAAAAGCTCCGCAAACGTTTCTTCCAGCTTTTCTATAAACTGCGCGAGTTGTTCTTTTACAAGCTGACAGTATAAAACGGTAGGTTCAAGTGGAACCAGGCAACCCTGAAACAACGGTAAGCATCTTCAGTGCACTGAAGCCCTGCTGAAACCCAGGGAAAGTTCTTAAGTCATTCTGACACTTTATCTATAGCTGACATCTGTGATTCAGAGCGTGTTTCTGTTCAGGATGAGGGCCAACAACACTGCAGTTCTCCTTCACTACAAAAATGTGTTATATAAACACAGATTTATAACACTCAAATGTGGCTATCATCAATCTCAGCTTTTTCTTACACAAAGATTTATTACAGCTAAAGGACAGGCAGTGTGATCAAAAAACAGATTTCAGTGAGCACATTTGATATAATATATTGTTTATAATAGATTAGGGCTGCAGAATATTGAAAATAAATGACACATTCTTTTTTTCTGCGATACATATTGCAATTTTAATATAATTTCACAAGATGACTTGAGTTACACTATTTGGAAATAATTCATAATTTTAGGGGAGTACCTCTGATAAAATATGCACAATTTTACTAAATAAAATAAAAGCAAAGGTGAAAACAGAACAAAAATTAAAAATGTAAACGTAAACAGCGCTCAGTCTAACAGCATTGATGTTTAGAAATGCAATAATCAAATGTAAACTAACACCATACAGTCTTCATTGAATAAATAATTAAACAGTCTTTGTTAAACTCAAACTTTTTTTTTTTTCAAACTTTAGACTTTCTTGTGCCCAAATGGTTTAAATTCCATTAAAATCTTACAGTCACCAGGCTTAAAAGTACATTAAAATGAAAATCTTTCACACTATTACAACCTATTAGATTAGGTCAAGTGTTATTAAACCCAAAATGACATTGCAGATCCTGTGATTTGACTATTGCTGCAATATCAATGCTGAAAAGATATATTGTGCAGCCCTACTTTAGATTATATGTTAGACGTTGACTGATATGAATTTTTTCTCTGTCCGATGCAGAAATTTAGAAATCAGTGAAGCCATTGGCCAATATATTTGATGTTGATTTATTTTGGCTGATATGTTTGTCTGATTTATACATTTTTTTATTATATAATTCAACTTTTTTTTTATTTAACAGCCAAAGAACACACTTCACACTACATATGATACATGTTACATATTCAGCCTCCTGTCGACACCAATAAAATTCAACTAGTAAACATACATGGAAATTAAGGTTGTGGTACCCTTGTAAGACATCCAGTTTTATACAGTTTTAAATAAAATGTAGCAGTTAAATATATACAGTGCTTAGCATACGATTACACCCCATTTTGAAAATGAATATTTTAATCCATTTCTCAGTGAATAGGTTTAATATATATTGGTGCATTTGAACAAACAGATTTATTAAACAGACATATTTGTTAAAATAATATTTTAGTCACAGAACATATTTAGAAATTAAAAGATAAGTCCTTTAAATTCATGAATTTGGGCTACTATTTTTAACCATTATTGAAAGTTATTTTGTTAGATAAGCTCCAGATTTGGCTTCAGTACTGACTAATCTAATGTATATGCACAAATATAATATTGTAAAGCATCCTGTATTCTAAATATTCATTTAAATGAGAGATTTGTGGGGTGTACTTGTATATATGCTGAGCACTGTAGATGTGATACAGCAAATTGTTTAAATGTAACCTTTATTTAAAACAAAAGCCTGTTCCATAAGTGCACTTTAAATGTACACCTTTTAGACTTTAAACAATTTATAAAATGTATTCATGCAATTAAAAGTGAAATTATAAAAGTTAAAAATAACAATTTCACTAATAAATTAAGGCATATATTTATATTTTTATTCATACATTTTATTTATTTTTTATTGTTATTGTAGATCTTGTAGCACTTTAAGTTTAAGAAAAGCGCATCAGAAATAAATTGTATTATCATTATTACTATTATATGTTCTGTGTGAACCTATTTGGTAATGAAATTGTGATTTTACTCATAATTTGATATAGTAGTTTTTAATAAAAAGTTTTTATGACTATTAAGCGATTCTTTTAAGATATTGAGCTGTTAATATCTGAGGTCGCATGTAGTGTGTGTGAGGGAACAAGAGAGGTCAACAAAAAGACAATTTTGGTGTTTACATTTGAGAATATGAATTGTAAAAAAAAAAATAAAAATCATGTACAATTTTCATTCAGTGTAACTGATATAATTATGTATGTACATAAGATTACATTTTTAATAAATAAAATTTAAGTTGTTTAAATTATTTATAAATTGATTAAAGCATGAAGAACTTTATCTTTTATTTATTACATTTGGAATTAATTTATTATTATTTTTTATTATTATACTTTAAACAACAGATACATGACAATAGAAGAAACAATATAATGCCAGGGTAATAGAAGAAACAATAATAATCAATAATAACGAAACAAAACTAAAAAAAAAAAAGAATTAAATAAAATTCTTGCAATTACAAACAAGCAGGACCTTTACATTAATCAAAGATGTCGAAAATAGCACAAATGGACAGTTTTAATGGCTTTTCTGATAGTACCATGTTGAATATTACAACAGTGTTTTTTCAGTTCCTCATAAAACTTAATTTTGGAAATAACATATACAGTTAAAGTCAGAATTATTAGCCCCCCCTTTGATTGTTTTTATTATTTTTTAAATATTTCCCAAATTATGTTTAACAAAGCAAGGACATTTTCACAGTATGTCTGATAATATTTTTTTTTTCTGGAGAAAGTCTAATTTGTTTTATTTTAGCTAGAATAAAAGCAGTGTCAAAATTTTTAAAAACCATTTTAAGGTCAAAATTATTAGCCCCTTTAAGCTATATTTTTTTCGAGAGTCTACAGAACAAGCCATCATTATACAATAACTTGCCTAATGACCCTATCCTGCTTAGTTAACCTAGTTAAGCCTTTAAATGTCACTTTAAGCTGTGTAGAAGTGTCTTGATAAATATTTAGTCAAATATTATTTGGGGAAAAAAAAATAAACGGGGGGCAATAATTCAGGGGGGGCTAATAATTCTGACTTCAACTGTACATCATTTACACAAATACATCTGTCATCAGAGAAAAAAACACTTCAGAATATGCTTCAAACTACATAAAATATTAAATAATAAAAGCAGATCATTCGAACTGTAAATTACAACAGCATAATAGAGTCTGAGCATAGCATGTAAAATGTGAGCACAACTCATTAAGGCCATTTTTTCCAGCTTGACAGTAGTAGTCATCTATTTCCATTGTGTGGAAAAGAGCAAACAGGACTCCTATTGTGTTTCGTGGAAAAACTTACACCATGTGTTTAAAGCAATATGATGATGACAGGATTTTCACATTTGAGCGCACTTTCACTTTAACCCTTTTCAGACCCCTAAGAAACGCAATATAACAAGATCTAATCACCAAAGCCGAAAGAGGGAGCCTATAAAAGTAACAGCTAATTATCGGCTAAAGATAATAATAAAGACAGATGGTGAGTGATGCAACTTTATCATGGCTCATTTCCAAAAAGTGCACAAACAAGCCTTGTCATCTTCACTCATCACATGCTTCTATAAAGGAGCCGGCATGAGAGTCATTTAAACACACAGAAACAGATCCATTCCTATTAAAAGAGTTCAGTGCGTTGGTATTAATAGCTTTACGGCCCATGAGATCCTGTCTGATATGAAGCATCTGGCGACAGGACTAAATTGGTATTTTTGGTAACATTACATTTGAAAAACGATTTCTAAAAATATGGTTCACCTTTTAAGAAGACTGCTTCATTTAGCTCTTAAAATTGAGATATATAAACCATTCACTTGATGAAAATGTAACTAAATTTCAAGAATGACTATTACATTTACATTAGATTCAAATGTAATAATTTGGTAGGTGCTTTAATCCAAAGTGAGTTACAAAAGACGACAATAGAAATAATTAAGCAACAAAAGAATGACAATATGTAGATAATATGACGATTCCAAGTTAAAGGCAGTACACAAAATGAATATAAAGATGATCAGACAAAATGTAGAAAATGTTATACTTGTAATGCAAATATTTAAATCGATCTATTATTTAAATCTATTGATTGTTACTTCAAATAATTTATTTCAGATGTAAAATCATTATTGTAATAAAATGTTCAGGAACATCAGGTTTCATCTGCAATCATATAAGTAGTATGTGGTTTCTGAAATATCGATAAATATTATAAATATTAATATACGTTAATGTGAATAATAATATGCGTTATTTTTAAATTGAGGATTTCTCTCATTGAGTTTTTGAAAGCAGCCCAGTACAACTGTCATAAAGATTCAATTCAAGCACTTTCAGGAACCTGTGTTTGTTTTTAATAAGGCTACTCTTAAGGCCTTAAATTCATTTGTCTGATACTTTCAAGAAGCGTGGGAGCCAGAAAAAGTTCATAACATTCTGATTTAGTTCACAAAAAATAAATACATGACAAATGATCAAATAGGAAACACATAGGAATGTTGCGGGACTGTTCGGGAACATCAGATTTATCAGCAACCGTATTAGTAGTATGCGGTTTCAGAAATACTGAATTAAGAATTTCTCCATTCTTTTCGTTCAGTTTTTAAAAGCAGCCCAGTACAACTGTCTTCATTTTCATTAAAATCATCAATAATGTCTAATCTTTTCTCTTTTTTTGCCAAGCTACACAAAAGGATGCAAACTCAGTCACCAAACATTCACACAATTAAAAAGCTCGATCCCTTGGATTAAAACGTTTTTATTTGTAAAGTAACTAAATCTTATGATGTCCTAAAATATTTGTTAAAAGGGTTTAAATGTAGACACTGTATATACATATCAAAACGGGGTAAATCCTGTATTAGAAACTCATTCAAAAGAAAGGAAAATAAATTAAATACAGAATACATTTTCACTTATTTTAGACAAATCAGAAAGAATTTCGATTCCAATCGTTTTCACACCTTTAACATTTGCCAAGTATTTTAACTGTAAAAAATTTCCCCTAAAAGTAGCAGATCAGGTTTATTTTTGGGGCTGTACAGTATAAGATCGCACAAGCTTATCCCATAATATTAGACTGATCTTTAATATTAAATCGATAGTGGTTAGTGCGCCAACATATGGTGCTGCAATGCTCCGGGCATCCTGAGTTCAAATCGTGGAACTTTCGCGATCCTACCCCCCCTCTCTCTCTCTCCAACTTCACTTTCTGTCAACTAACTGTAAAAATGCCAAAATTATATATATATATATATATATATATATATATATATATATATATATATATATATATATATATATATATATATATATAAAATCAATCTTAATCACAAAACGCATACACTTGCACACAGACCCTCCCTCATCAGGTGCTCTTGTTTGTCTGAGTCTGCCATTATTACTGAAATGTGTGTATTGCATACAAAGTGTGAAGCAGATTGGTTAGTTCTACTTGCATGAATCGCAGCCACATTTTCATAAAGCTATATAGCCTTCACACCAAAACTTCATACAGAACTCTTTTTTTTTTTTTTTTTTTTTTTTTTTTACGTTATTGACAATGGTGTTTGGTCAGTAAATACTGATACCGTTTTATTGGCCAAGCCCTTACTCTAATGTTCCAAAACATTGCGTTTCTTTCTTTCTGTTAAATCACAAAAGGTGCTTTGAAGAATGCTTGTAACAGGTAGCCACTGACATCAATATTAAAAAAGAAAAACTATTAAAGTCAGAATAGCTACAAATTTCCAACATTCTTCAAAACATCCTCTCAACAAAAGAAAAAACCAAACCTATTTAGGACCAGTGAGTAAACTGACAATTTACATGTTTGAGTGAACTGTCCCTTTCAAAACACGCCCTTTTTTAAAGTAGTATTTTTGCAAAATGACTTTCAAAATATGAAAGCACATGCTGTAATAAAACTGATAAAAATGATTCAAAAAGACACAAATCAACCCAAATCAGATCTCAGTGTTCCACACATTTTTCCAGCTGTATAAATGAGCTGCCAAGCACCATCAGGACGGGCTGGGAAATCTGGAGGCGTCACCTAGAAACATGTTGCAACTGTTGGCAATTCTGACTGAGCAGGAGGCGACGCTGTACCACCTGGACGGGTCTCTCAAACACACACCAACCAGCCTGCCTGCCTGCATATATGAATGAATTGAGCCATACATTATGTGCTGTCCACCCACTGCTGCTCGTATCTTACACACTTAACCTCCTGTCGCCTCCCTGTAACCACAGCAGCATCTTGTTTTGGCTCGGTGTTCGGAGCTCTTTTCCCTGCCTGACAACAAACTTCATAGTCAGCACACGGAAGGACTGACTCAGCTCACATTCGGCTGAGCGTCTGTCTCTTATTCAGCTAATTAGTCTGAAAAATGTTTTTCTGTGTGGTTGTGGTCTCTGGAAGTAGATCAAGTTCTGGTGAATCAAAATCATGTAACGCTAGGATTCTTGTGTAACACGGTTTCAAATAAAATAAAATAAAATAATTTAATCAAATATATATTTATAAATAAATATTTTTTTAAATAATTAAAATAAACAAATAAAAAAAAAATCATAATTAAAAAAAAAAAAAACTATAAAAATAAAAAAACATGTAAATAAATAAAAAAGAAAAGTAAATAAATTTATAAAATGTATTAATTAAAAAAATTTAATAAAAAATAAATAAAATTGAATTTAATAAAATATAAAAAAAATAATAAAATAAAATTTATAATAAAATAAATAAAAATAAAAAATAAAATGAAAATAAATTTAAATAAAATCTTAATTTTAAATAAAATTTAAAATAAAATTAAATAAAAAAAATTTTATATATTTTTTTTAATTAATAAAAAAGAATATAAAATATAAAATAATAAAAATAAATAAAAAACAAATAAATATAAAATAAATAAAAATTTAATTCAATTTAAAATATTAAATTAAAAATTAAATGAAAAAAATTTCATAAATAAAAAAATAAAAAATTTATGAAAATTCAGCTTTATTATTTAAAAATTAATTTCATTTATACTAAAAGTTATTTTAATTTGACAAAAATATATTTTTACTGGATGTTTGATTAAGCCAAAACTAAAACTTATTGTTCAAAAACAAGTAATTGTTTGATTTAAAAATCATAATTAAGTTATTGTTTCAGAATAAATTACAATTTAATTCACCTCTTAAGTTCATCAATATTGAATGCCAAAAAATAGAATGAAACTAGAATAATTAAAGCATATACATTACATTTATTTTAAAGCATAATAAATAAAATTGTTTGTTTTATGGTAAAATGTCATAATATTCATTTTGACTGTGCATCTGACTAAGTAAATGCCTCTTTGGAGAGCAGAAGAGACTTAAAAAAATGCTCATTTCATAATAAATCACCATTTAAACATAGATGTGATCCATTTACAGTGTACTAAACGTTGCAAGCACACTAGTATCACAGCATCTTATAACATAATATTATAATTACTTATTTTCTAGAGAAATTTTCCAGAAAACACACAAACTAGAAAAAGCTGTTAAATTGTTTGCTGCAAATACAAACATCTCTCACACGCAAACGCTTCTAAATTACAAGCTGTTTGTTTGAGGCTCCAGAATGTTGCTCAATCTGTACTGGAAAAAAAAAAGAAATCTTGGAAAAGTAAGCTGGCTGCAATCACGCATTACTGCACAACCACACATCTGGAGAGTGCCATTTTGATTCCCACCAGTAAATGATGGGAATCACTTTTGACTTCATGAGTGAGTTTAAATCACTGTAAGTGAAAGTGAGTGATCAAAGGAGAGATCACAAAGAAAGACAGAGAGATACAAAAGCTCTTACCTGCAGTACAGGGCTGTTGTCGAAGTTATATGCACTGGGTCGGCCCTCGAGCGTAGAGAAAGCCACGTTTCCTCCATAGAGTGGTGAGATGTCGCTAAACTCATCCGTACAGAGAGCCTGCTGCTCGTCCTCGCCCGTGCGGATGAAGCCACGGTTGTTTTTGCTGTAGGTTTTCTCACACGAGCCACTGTAGTATTGGTAGGGGGTCCAAGGCCCGTCTTCACTGGTGCGCTTGTAGATGGCAAAACTCTCAGGACGGCTGGTGTGGAACTTCAAACGCACATAGGTGATGTCGAAAGATTTGCCTAGAAGTTGAAAGAAGTTGATTTGAGTTATCTAGATTCCTTATGTTTCACAAAATATATCGACAACATGAAGATTCAACACCATAAATCTAAATGATCCATCCAGTTCAGCTCTTTAGGAAGCACATAATCCCATTAAAAGCACAGAAAGTAGAATGTTCTGGGCTCATCTATTGTTACATAGTATTGTGTGTTACATAAAGACCAACTCAACCTACCAAAAGCAGTGCACTTAGAAAATAATGCAGCTTAGTTTGTATTTAAAGGGTTAATACACCCAAAAATAAAAAGTCTGTTGTTATTATTACTCACCCACATGTTGTTTCAATCCTCAGAGACCTCTATTAATCATCAGAATACAAACTAAGAAATTTTAGATGAAATCGGAGAGCTCCCTCATCCTCCATAGACAGCAACGCGGTGGGCTCCTTCAAAGTTCAATACCAAAAAACATCCTCAAAACAGACCATATGTCTTCAGTGGTTCAATTGGAATATCATCAACATTCGAGAATACTTTTGTGTGCACATAAAAACAATAACAACAACAATGTTTATTAGCAGTTTCTTCACCTCAGTGTCAGTATAGGGCACATATTCCCTCTTTAGGGATGTCATGCTTGGCCGTGCTGCTGATGTATTACCTAAGATGTACTGTGCTACATTTCAAACAGAGGATGTTCCACACAGACATCCAGGGTATACATCAGTGCTCATCAATGCGTGCCCTATACTGACACTGAGAAGCAGAAACTGTTGAATAAAGTTGTTATTTTTGTTTTATATGCGTACAAAAGTATTCTCATAACTTCGAAATGTTCAGATTGAACCATTAAAGACATGGACTGTTTTGAAGATGTGAATTTGGTACTTTAAAGGAGCTAGGACCATTGGCATGTATGGAGGATAAGGGAGCGCTTGGATTTCATCCACAATACTTTGTGTTCAGAAGATCAACACAGGTCTCAGGGGCTTAGAACAACATGAGGGTGAGTAATTATTGACATTTTTAATTTTGGGGTGAACTATCCCTTTAAATAAACAAATGTCTGGAAAATTATCTTTCTTCCATCACTCTCAAATCTCTGTACATATTCTACAACATCAATGACTATTTTAAATTTCGAGCACAAATTAGGAAAAAATCCATAGATATTGACATTAAATGTTGCCTACACCATTAGTGTTTATTGGAAGGAATGCGTCAATAGAGCCGCCATTTTAGTACAGGGTAGCGCTCCTTTGTAATGAATGTGGGACCAAGGTGCAGTGGAGGACAGAGATATATACACATATATACATATATCTATAATCGGGAGTTTTCCCGCTGGTCAGTATGCAATTTTTTTTTATTATGAAAATTATAATTTTACATCACTTTTCTATATTGATGGATCAATTACCGCACAGGCATGTTTGACAAAGAGCATGTGTTTGTGTGCATGTATTATCCTCCCTCCCTGTTAAATTTGATCCAATCCGTGTCCAGAAACACAACTCCTCTCCTGCTTTCACTTCTCATTCTAACGGAGGGAGCAAGTCATTTGTGAATGAATCTCCGTTATGAACGACTCGTTTACTTAGCCGACAATAATACAAGTTTCTAGCACCACAGCACCTTTTTGTCATATTTCATTAACATTGTTTGCTGATTTTATTCAACAAAACTAGCATAAGCCTAGAATTTAGTGCGAGTTCATGCTACTTTGCCTTATGGTCAGTGCACCAAGTAACTGTTTTATCATCAATAACTTGACTTTAGCACAAAAGTTCACAACATATAAAAACGTAAAAAACAAAACTTTACCTATCTAATGTTTTGCCTTTGTGCTTTGTTTTCTTTGTTTGCTCGTTATTACATCCATACACAGCGCTGAAGTCCAGCATCTTCACATTGGCTTTAGTCAGAACTAGTGCAGTTGACTGATATTTGTCCCGGAAGCACTGTACAAATGTGGCAGCACTATTGACGCATGCTCAGGTTCTGTACGTAATATCTAGTGTATATATCTATGGCCAATATTTATAGCCAAAACAATGTCCAATCTATACAATAAGCAACAAACAGTATCTGGCGAAAGAAGTTTGTTCAAATTTACAGTACTCAAGATAGCATGCAAAAACTTAATCTTAATAGTTATAGATAGTTATAAAGTTAAAAGATTAAATACTACACTACTTTTGGGATACTTAAGTGTGAAAACAATGGATACATTCAGTAATTTTGCAGACACTTTCAATGAAAGTGACTTACAAATGAGGAAATCAATACATTATAAAGTAAAGGGCAATACCTCCAAGAAGTGCAACTACTACATACTTTCTGACATTGTTAAAGAACTACCAGGTTATGTAGGGAAGATGATTTATTAATGGCACACGTTTTTAATAATTCACAAAGTGATGACTTTTTCAAGTACCTAAAAAGATATTCGCAGTATTTTGAAGTATAACATCAATATATGGTATTATTGAATATTAATAACATCTTGCCCCTGCCTCTTCATTGCTCATTTTTTTTCACTGAATGTCTTAAATCACGGCAGTAGCTTTTAAATTTAGATTCTCAATGACAAAAACTGTAAGAAAATCTGGTTTCTAGTACTCAACGTAAAAATTGTTGTGCTGAATCAGCATGCACTAACATGGAAAACGTAAAGATAAACATATGTTTAGATTCTGAGAGGATATGCTGGAGATGTTTAGGTAAACATAGACGAGGAGCTCACTGAAGCGTTCTCTATAATGTACAGGCAAACCAAGACAGATGTCACACAGATAGGCTGGCAGTGGTGTCTGCAAACTAAAGGTAGAACAGAGTTCAGATAAAGCTGGAAGATGACTGGATGCCATTCGCTTGCTTTTCCAAACAATCTGTGCTCCAGTCCGGCCCACTAGCAGATAGAGCTGGATTCAAGGACTGGATAAGACACTAAGTCAGCACTGCAGGTGTTAAATGTACACACATTTCTAAAAGATTGCACAGAGAAACGGATCAAGGTTAAGCAGACAAGCCTGATATTACACACAGCTGGCATAATGCCATGCAAACATAACCTTGTTCCACTCAAAATACCTCCGTGCTCCTTCCTGTCTGATAGGATCTGCAAATCCTTGCCCTCAAATTTCCATTGTTCTGCTCATTTTTTCCCTCTAGCTGCTGCAGTAAATCAGAGTCATAACCACCTAAGAAATTGAAGGGTGTGCTGCAATTTTAAAATTACAGTTTGCGCATTCATGTCAGTGATAAGAAGATCAGATTTTTATTGCATTGCTTATTCAAAAGAGAAGAATATATAACCTGAACACAGCTCTTCTCTGATCAAGATGTTTTTAATTCCTTATTTTAAATTAATTTCATTTACAAATACATGAAAACATGATTTTACTTGCACTATACCTAACGTTTGAGGTTGATATTTGACTATAGAAAATGGAAATATTGCAGTTTAGCATAAGTGTTTTCTGTTTAAATGTATTAATTTAATTCATTTCAGTGAAGTCAGTTGAAATTGTAATTTTTCTAATAGGCTGATTTAGTAGTCAATAAATATATTTTTTCCTTCAAAATCGAAAAACGCCATGAATACAAAAACTACACTTCTATAAACTAAGCTAGTTCTCCTTTTAAAACAACACATAACAATAAAACACTGTCTTGTAAAATGACAACAGGAACATAATTACACACTTTTTACAAGAGTTTTTTTGTGTGCTAGTCTGAATTTCATCAGCTCTGCTAAGGTCCTCCAGTCTTCATACAGAGCATGCATAAACCTACTTTCGCATGTCTGAGCAAGCCAAGTGTGTTTGGGAGAGACTGTAACCAGGGGCCAAATGGAAATGGTATGGAGAGACATCATTTATTCAGTGTGAAAAAAATGACACCATCTTTCAGCGGGACCACGGGGGGGACCAATGTTTGCTTAAGCAAAGAATTTGCTCTCCAAACAAATCTGCAAAAACTAGGGACAACTGTGTGTTAAGTAAATACACTGGGAGATTACATCAAAAGTTAAACTGCAGCTAATGCAGGGACTGATTTAAAGCAATGACAAAAAGACTCCTTGCAGCAGCCTGTGAGGGCATTATGCTCTTTAACATGAAAATGAACTTGCTGACTTTTAGGAGCTCACAGCACACATCAGGTGGTCAAGGTCGAAGTTCAAAAGAACTGGGAGAGATTTTTACAATAGGGTGTAGACTTACTGCTTTTCTAACACTGAATGAGCTGAAAATTCCTTTACAAAGACAAAGTTCAAAAGATCATTGAATATAAAACATAAAAAAACTAAAATTCCCCCCAAAAATCTAATCAACACTTTTTTCTGCCTTTCTGCAACTTTAAAGTTGCACAGAAGGAATATAACATTTATTCAGTTCATTCACTAAAACATTTACTCAAAAAGACGTTCTCTCTCAATAATGAACATTATGATTGTATTGATACTAGGAATAAATGTACTAGGTGTAAAACTTCACACCTATAAAATGCTATTGTTTATTCGCCTTCATGCTCCTACAAACATGTATTCCTTTAAGCGAGAATACAAGATATATATTCAAGGTTAGTGTTATTGTACATACAACTGACAAAATAATTGTTATCTCCATTGACAGGAAAACTGCTGAAATAATCTTTTAAAAAATATCTTTTTTGATGTATAAAGCCAAAATGGGTTTGGAAAGACAAATGTGACTAAATGATCTGACAAAATGATGACAGAATATTAGATATTGGGTGAACTCCCAAAAACAAGAGAAAAAAGGAATCACTTCTTTGCACAGGCTCTTGGAAAGGGCTGAAATTGATGACAGTCATGCTTATGAAATAAGACAATATTCCCATGCATGCTCATGGAAATTTTTCAGAAAACATTCACTTTTGTAATGTCTGAGTCAATGGTATTTTCCAAATACACTTTAATCCAATAGTTGCTCATATATCTTGCTGGGCTTCCAAAGTCTAGTCTCAATTTTGGCAATTTTTCAACCATCTTAAATTCACAAGCTCCATTCAGATGTTTTCAATGAGGTTGTCTCTTGATCATACCATGATTCACTGCAGGACAGGTGCATGGAAACACAAACCGAGTGTACAACTGGGGTTGTAAAAAACATTGTGCCTTAACAGGACCATTTCCCATTCAAGTCCTGCTTTGAACCGAGAAACAATCCAAGGCATCCACATGTGTCACCTCTATGCCAAGGATCAGACAACAGCTGGATGACTTTTAAAACCCAATACCCAAACAATGCAATGACTTGCAGTGTTCACATGTGCATGTACTTCACAGACTGCGTCGGCGTCCTAGCGAACAGTGCCATCATTGAGGTCTCACCTCTGAAGTCTCCCCAGCATCCTCACAACACAAGACAAACCAAATCTGTTGGCAAAGCCGTGAAGAATCAAGCCAGAGGCTGACTGTGAGGAAAACAAAAAAGCCCCTTCACGTAGTCAGCGCTCTTCATGTGGACAGACAAAGAGCACTTGAACACTGAGACGTAGTGCTCACTGGAGCATTGCTGGAGCTCAAAGGCATGACTGAAGCCAGAGGAAAGGGTCAGGCCCTGTGGGGGACGATGGACTGGACTGTCTTTGAACTTACACTTGATGACAACTCATCATTGTCACCAAGCCTTTGGAGACTGAGAGGGTGTGACTCCAGGGTCTACTGGAAATAAGGTCAAAGTCCCTTTAAGGCAAGCCATTTCACTCGGCAGCCATCTTTGAAATGCTCCAATCTCTTTGAATAGGGGTACATCAAATTCTACAAAACAGTTTACCAAGCTTACAATTAAATTACATATTTATAATTACCAATGAATTTTAACACCAAATGACTCAGATGAACTCAATCTGAGATGAATCTGAGATGAAATCAATGTAAAAAAATGATTGCACAAGATGTGCTCACAAATTCACATCCCCAATCTTCTTTATGGTCAATTCTGGAGGATGTGATCATATGCAGGGTTGTCACGATACTGGAATCTGATACCAATCGGTACTGAGATTTTAAAAACGTCCATTTCCCACAAACATTTAAGTGCTGTTGAGCACGTTCTTAAACGGCGCTGATTTGCCATTGTGTTCTCGTTCTCAGAAGACTGTGATAGGCTGTGAAGGTCATCGGTTCACCGAACTCACAAGTCTAACCCTAACCCTAACCCTAACCCTAACCCTAATACGATGTAAGAACTATCGTACGAATCTGTAACTTGCGTTTTACACAATTTCATCCTCTGAATAGTGCTGTGTCCAAGTGCGCTATCTTCATCTTCTGATGAAATTTACAACTTATACCTGACAGAAAATCTAACAAAACAGCAACGTCTTCAGTTTAACATTTGTATGTGTTCAAGTGGTTGTTATGTGACTTGCAAATATTTCCATCCAACCTCTTTGTTTTAAATTAATTTTGCATCTCACATTTGTTTCATACTGATTACAAAACAAAAGAATGTAGTTGGTTCATTTAAAAGTAGATTTTTCGGCTTCCGGTTATGGCGGCCACCTGAGAAGACGTGCCTCACGCTGCTCTGCCCTAACTACTATAACTTTCTACTAAAAACATTCGTATACGCAACAAAACGTGTTAGAATAAGGTTGGTGTGAACGCCAAAATGTCGAAGTCTGCCAAGTTAAATAAAGAAAATAGTAAATCGTCAAGACAGCCGAAACTAACAGATTACCGCGTCTGTGGTGAAACACAGAAGGGTAACGATGAAGCCGCGGTGGATGAGTCTAACGGAGAGGCCACAGTTGAAGGAGCGAAAGCGGACGATATACTGGCTGCTATAAACTCCCTAAAGACGGACTTTTCATCAAGATTTGATGGAATCTTGGCGGCGATTGAAAGTATGAGAAAGGAGATAAGTGATTGTGGTGAACGAGTGTCGCAGGCGGAATTGCGGATTTCAAACGTAGAGGATGACGTTGCCAACCTGCAAACCAAAGTAAACAAACTTGAGTCAAAGAACAAAATTTTGGAGGATAAACTTGTGGACTTAGAAACCAGATCGCGTCTAAACAACTTGAGATTGGTGGGCCTCCCGGAAGGCGCCGAGGGAAGAGACCCCTGCTCCTTTTTGGATAAGTGGATTCCAGAATTACTGAATGGTATCGCTTTGCAGTCCTCATGTATCATCGAAAGGGCACACAGAATCGGACCAATGAGGGACCCAAAAGCGCCGCCGCGAACGCTGATAATGCGGTTCCTAAACCACAAGGATAAGCAGGCAGTCATCACAGCTGCACGGGCCAAACAAGACATTCGGTACAAGAACCAGCAAATAAGGTTTTTTTCTGACTTGGCAACTGGAATACACCAACGGCGGAAGCAGTTTGACCCAATACGTCAGGAACTGCGCGACTTGGGGATTCGACACGGAGTGATTAACCCAGCCAGGCTGCTGGTAACATACAAAGAACAAACTCGTACTTTTCAAACGGCAGACGAAGCACGAGAATTCATCAACAAAATTAAGGAGGACACTTGCACCAGTTAAAAAAAAAAAGAGGTTGGAATATTTAAGAATGAAGCTATTGAAAGTGCATTGATATCCGAAACCTTTATCAGGTAATCAAAATATATTGTAATATCTGAAGCCTATATCAGGTTATACTATTACAAAAAAAAATAAAATAAAATACTAGATAGTCAGACACAAAAGGAAATATGTGTGAAACTGATAGACTACAGTAACATTATACTGGTTGCAGACGAATGTTAATTGTTAAAATATGTAGCGGCAGTGAGGGTTCAGTAAAAGGGATTACACAGAGTGGTTTGACTGATCCTCACTAGTGTGGAACAGTTCTTAGCTATACCAGGAATCAGGATGTTTCTAGGGGAGATCCCACAGAAGTGGGAAAGGTGTAGTTCATGTTCAATGTGTTGGATGTGGGTTCGTGCATCCAAGTTCGTCGTGCTTCTCTGTATTCTTATTTTCATAATACAAGGTAATCTATTTTTTTCTTTTGTAAAAAATGTCTCAAGGAGTATCCCTTAATTTTGTTTCCTGGAACTGCAGAGGCCTACAACAACTTAAAAAAGTGAAACAAGTCATGAACAAACTAAAAGATATGGACTCTAAAATAGTGTTTCTACAGGAAACACACCTACTAGAAAATGATATTATCAAAATAAGGAGGAGGTGGCAGGGTAGTGTGTTCTCAGCATCATTTTCATCCCAGGCTAGAGGAGTTGTGACCCTTATTCATAATACAGTACCATTTCAAGTAAAACAAATACTTAAAGATAAGTTTGGGAGATATTTAATAGTTCAAGGGTCTCTACTATCAGAATGTTTAAATCTGGTAAATGTCTATGGCCCCAATACAGATGACCCTAGATATTATGTAGATTTATTTTTTACGCTGTCAGCATTACCAGGATTATTTATTATAGCTGGAGATTTTAATTGTACTCTAAATCCATGTCTGGATAGATCCACAGGATTGGACGAGACACATAAAAAAAGTAGAGCAGAAATTATTAATTTAATTAATGAATTTAATCTGCTGGATATTTGGAGAGAAATGAAACCACAAACAAAATCATATTCTTGTTACTCAAATGTGTTCAAGACATACTCTCGAATCGATTATTTTTTAATTTCCTCAGAATTACGAGCCAAAGTTCATAACAGCTTCTACGATAATATTGTGATTTCAGATCACGCCCCATGTTGTATAGAATATGTGGATAGAAAATTGACAAAGGACCCAACTAGATGGCACTTTCAGCATAAATGGTTACAAGATGAAAACTTTGTGACATATATAGAAAAACAGATTGAAGATTTTTTTGAAATTAATACTACACAAACATCTGCATGTATAAAGTGGGAAGCTTTTAAAGCTTTCCTCAGAGGGCATATTATTAGTTACGTAGGTTCAAAATCAAAAAAGATAAAAGAGAAGAGAATACAATTGGAACATAGAATAAAAACTCTTCAAGGAAAAGTATATGAGAATAATGATCCACAAATTCAAAATGAGTTAATGATTTTGAGGGCTGAATACAACAAGCTATCTGCTTTTAGAGCTGCCTCCAGTCTTTTGAGACTAAAGCAATCTTTTTTCGAGCAGGGAGATAAATCAGGTAAACTTTTAGCATGGCAAATAAAACAATTGGAGACCAAAACACCTATTACAATTGTAAGGGTAAATGGAAAGGATATAGTGGATCCTGTTGAAATTAATGATGCCTTTAGAGACTATTACAAAGAACTATATGAAGCAAAAGGTAAAACCAATCTACAAAATCAAAAAATGTTTTTAGATGAATTGCCTATACCTGTCCTTTTAAATGAACACAAAGCAGATTTGGAGATGAAAATTAATCTAGAAGAAATAGAGATTGCTATTGACAACATGAAATCAGGTAAAAGAGCAGGACCAGATGGTCTCCCAATAGATCTATATAAAAAATTCAAAAATAAATTACTAATTCCACTAATGGAAATGTTTCTGGAGGCATTTCAAACAGGTAATTTCCCACCTACTATGAATAGTGCTTTGATTATTTTATTGCCAAAGCCTGGTAAACCCTCTAATAAATGTGAAAACATGAGACCTATAAGTTTGTTAAACTCCGATCTTAAGATAATATGTAAACTTTTAGCAAACCGGCTACAGAAATCATTACCATATATTATTAATAAAGACCAAAATGGATTTATAATGGGAAGGCAGGGTTTTCATAATGTAAGACGGGTATTGAACATTATTCATAGTAGCAAAGAAATATCAGATACAGCACTCTTATCATTAGATGCCGAAAAGGCCTTTGATAGGGTGGAATGGCCCTATCTTTTCAATGTTTTAGAAAGATTTGGAATGGGAGATAACTTCATAAAATGGGTTAAAGTAATATACAAAAATTCGACAGCAGAAATCCTAACTAACAGAAATATTTCCAAACCTATAAAAATTGATAAAGGATGCCGACAAGGTTGCCCACTCTCTCCTTTGCTGTTCACACTAGCAATTGAACCCTTCGCAGCTGCAGTACGCTCACATCAGCAATACTCTGGAATAACGTTAGGACCAACAGAACATAGAATAGCCTTGTATGCTGACGATGTCATTCTATTCATGTCAAAATTAAGTAAATCGATTCCAACTGTGGTACAAATAATTAAAACATTTGGCAATATCTCAGGATATAGGATCAACAAAACAAAATCCTCCATATTAATCTTAAATTCAGATGAAAGAAAGAATCCAAATGTAGAGGCATCTCAATTTGGAGTTGTTGAACAGTTTAAATATTTGGGTGTACAGATTTTACCAAGATTAGAAAATATTGTTGATGCTAATTATGCATCTTTAATGACAAAAATTAACGAATCAGTTGATAGATGGATGTCACTACCAGTTTCTATAATTGGAAGAATTAATATTTTAAAAATGAACATACTACCCAAACTACTTTATCTATTTCAAAATATTCCATTACCTCCACCTTCAGAACTGTTTGCAAAAATAAAAACTATGTTTGTTAGATTTATATGGAACAATAAGAGGGCAAGATTGCGTTTGTCTTTGTTATACCTGCCATATGACAGAGGAGGCTTAAAATGTCCAAACTTACTATGGTACTACTGGGCGGCACAGCTGAGGTCTATTATGTTCTACTTCTCAACAAGTGAATCTCCACATTGGGCAGAAATGGAATCTTATAATTTAAGCTTACCTCTTCCCTCATACATTTATTCAGACACGCCAAAAAAACTACGCAAACAAACTAAAAACCCAATTGTAAAACACATGTTAAATGTATGGTTTGATGTACAAACATATCTAAAAAATTCACATTCACTGTCTCAATTTAGTCCAATATGGGGTAATCGTTTTTTTGTACCAGGAAGATCAGATGCAACATTCAAATTGTGGGAGTCGAAAGGACTTAAAATGATTCAAAATCTTTACTTGACAGATTCAGATAGAATGATGTCCTTTGAAGAGTTGAGGCTTAAATTTAATCTCAATAGAAAACATTTTTTCAAATACCTTCAATTAAGAAGTTTTGTTAAAGCAAATCAAGATAATGATCTTAATAGACCTCCATATTCCTCTTTAGAAAACATGATGATAAAAGATAATCTGAGAAAAGGTATCATATCAGAATTTTATGGTTTGCTGACAATGAATTCACCTGAAAATTCATATAGCAAGTTGAATGCATGGAAGGAAGATTTGCAGTCTGAATTTTCGGATGAAGATTGGGAAGAAGCCTGCACTAAAGCTCACACTATGTCTATAAATTCACGTCTTAAACTTATACAATATAAATGGATAATGCGGACATATGTAACACCAGTACAATTAAATAAATATAATAAAAACATACCAGATATTTGTACAAAATGTTTGGAAGCTAGAGGAACCTTGTTTCACTGTATTTGGCAGTGCACAAAGATTAAATTATTTTGGGAAGAGGTAAGAGTCATAAGTGAAAAAATTATTTCAAAACAAATCCTCCTCGAGCCAAAGCTTTTTTTGCTGGGCTTATATCCAGAGGACTCGAATTATAGTAGAAGCGAACAAGTATTTATAGACCTCAGCTTGCTTTATGCCAAACGATGTGTAGCTTTGCTATGGACAAAGATGCAAAGACCAAACGCTTCTCAATGGATAAGACAAATGTTGTCAAGTCTGCCATTAGAAAAAATAACTTACATACTAAAATCTAAACAGCGTGTATTTGAAAATATATGGAGTCCTTTCATTAGTTATATCAAAGAAGTGGATATAACAGAGGAAGAAGTTGATGAATAATTTTTTGATGGACAATGCAGTTCCAGCTTTATAGTTCAGTATTGATACATTCTTCAATATATGTTGGCTGTACTTAATACTCAGTATGATTATAATTGTCATGTTTGAATAGATTACCAATAACAACAAAAGAGGAGCAGTTTTACTTTTATTTATTTTTTGTTTGTTTGTTTGTTTGTTTTTAATATAAATATGTATATATCCTTATTTTTTGTATAATTTGTAAATGCAACAAGGTTAATGTTGGAAAAAATGTTTGAAAAATGTTGTATTTCAATGTGTACAAACTGAAAATGAAAAATAAAAATATTATGGAAAAAAAAAAAAAAAAAAAAGTAGATTTTTCAGGCTTTGTGAAGATATATTTCTCACGTTTGAGAGGATTTCAGCACAATTGCCAACGTTAGGGGGTACATGATAATGAAGCTGCACAAACTATCATAAACACACGTCTGAACCGAGCCCCTCCTCCAAAGAATAGTCAATGGATAATGATCAATGATAGGCTCCTTTAGTAAAAGGCAGGGCTTTCATCACTCAAGCATCCATATTGACCATTGAAAGAGTGACATGTCATGTCTATTCTACATTCTTTGATAAGGTTGAGGCTGTTTGCAAACCACATGACAGCAAGATGATAAACAAAAAAGGTTGAACTATATAACGTACAATTGCATTATAGCATATTGGAGTATAGAAAAATCCTAACAAGATATATGCAGGCAGATAAAAAAAAAAAACTGATGTTCTCGTGATCCCAAAAATATTGCACATCCTCTGGGTGATTAATCATTTCCTTTGGGTCAGCAAAGCAGACATTACACAGACCTAAACCATCATCGAGTGCAGCTGTGAGGAAGTACAGCCACAGGTGTCCCCTGAAGCTGAGAAATGTCTCAGCGAGGAGCAGAAGGAGTCTGTTTCTCATGCCATGTATTAACATTCATTTTCAGGGATATGAACACATATGGTCAGCCCAGACACATCCCCATTTCCATCTGATACTAACATGCATTCCAATAGCTCTCGTGACCACTTGTGTTTGAGTTTCGTTGAGACTCTTCCCTCTTATTTAAATCACTATTGATGTAATGAGTGAACGAACAATCCCATGCTATGTGGTTAAGTTAATGGGAACTATAATTTAGATTGCAATATTTGTTTTAGCATACCACATTCCATTCCATGGTCATGCTCAACTGAGTTTGTCTCTAGGTTCTTTCCTTCACTTTTGTCAATTGGTAAAGTTTTGTTCCTCACCACTGGCTTGCTTGGTTTGGGATTTGTGGAGTTGTGCGTTGATGGATTTGCTCTTCAGGGTTTGGATTTTATTCAGTGAAAATTAAACCACACTGAAATGAACTAATCTGAACTTTAATTCTGAAAGTGGACTGACAGTTTCACTTTACTAGAACTTCTATGTTAAGCTGCTTTGACACAATATATATTGTAAACGCGCTATAGAAATAAATAAATTGAATTGAATATAGATTCCATTTTTGGTCAGTAGAGTAGACTTTTTTTTGGCTGTTCAAATTCATTCAAGCATCACATGAAAGCTTTGTAAGGAAATGTGTTTTCAACTATATCTGAAAGTGGTCGAAAGCGAGCAAACTTAAAACATTTCAGACATTTCCACCTGTATTTAACATCTTCCACTTTTGGATTAGTCAAAATGAATCTTGATACCAGGTGTAAATGGGAGACTCAATAAAATAAATAAATTATATCAAGCTATATTTAAAAAAAAAAAAGATAATCCTCATGGGAAAAAGTAATTTATACTGCTTATGAACTAACGCTGATGTCAAGTCTGATGCATTGAGGTTTACTCCAGGAGTTAAAGCTTTTCACAAAACTCAACCTAATTAGCCTCATATGGAGGCAAATTGAAGGGGTCTTTAATCCTCACAACCCATCATTAATGAGAAATTCCTCTGTCCCTAATCACTTACTCATTACTGCTGCCACCGAATTCACATTTAAGTAGACTTTAATTCAGAACAGGGTCTGAAAGTCTGCAACGCCTAGTAAACAATGTTAAAAACATTATACATTGACATTATTTATGGGTCAAAGGAGGAATATCCCATTTTGGAGTCCATATCAAATTTAAATGACTAAAGAGATCTCATATACAGAAAAGGCCTGCAAATATCTACTTTAAATGTTTCAAATCATTTTTGCAAAAATAAGATGCCAAAATATGAATGGTAAAGCTCCATTTTATTCATTTTAACAGATATATTTGTGTAGAAATGAAACAAACCTAGACTATACTTATTAAATATTTAAAAGAACTCAAAATTTATAATGCGTTTAAAAATTATTAAATACACCTTGCTAAAAATGTGTAAA
The DNA here is from genome assembly GCF_903798145.1 of Danio aesculapii. Classification (NCBI taxonomy): domain Eukaryota; kingdom Metazoa; phylum Chordata; class Actinopteri; order Cypriniformes; family Danionidae; genus Danio; species Danio aesculapii. The sequence goes on along the minus strand of NC_079436.1, from coordinate 35,560,487 downwards.
ACCTAGTGGTTGGAACAACAGACAACGCTTAAATCTTCAAAATGATGAAGTATTTGGGGATTGCTTGGATTGTTAAATATGTTTTAAATATGTCCTGAGATGATTTTGATTATAAATATACAAGAGAAGGTCGCTGATTTGAAATCCGGCTGGGTCAGTTGACATTTATGTGTGGAGTTTGCATGTTCTCGTCATGTTGGCGGGGGTTTCATCCGGGTGCTCCAGTTTCCCCCCAGAGTCCAAACACATGCGCTATAGGTGAATTGAATAATCTAAATTGGCTTGTGTAAGTGTGTATAGATGTTTCCCAGTACTGGGTTGCAGCTGAAAGGGCATCCGCTGTGTAAAACAGATACTGGATAAGTTGACGGTTCATTCCGCTGTGGCGACCCCTGATGAATAAAGGGTCTAAGCTGAAGGAAAATTAATGAATGAACTGTACTGTTTCACTAAATAAAAATTAAATGGCAACACACACCCAAACACGCGCACACACTTTTTGTGTGCAAAAAAAGATCAAAATTAAACAAACTTCTTAAGAACCTATAAAGGGTTAATTCACCCTTTAAGAAACAGTACAGTATAAGAAGAAGAAACAGTTTAGTATAGTTATTATTTTTATTTTATGTGCACATAAAATTATTCCTGTAGCTTGATGATGTTCAGATTGAACCACTGAAGGTCATAGATATTTTTTGGTATTTGTCTGGAGCCAGAATCATTGCTGTCTATGAAGGATATGGGAGCTCTCAGATTTCAAAATATCTTAACGTTCTGATAATAAAGTCTCAGAGGAATAAAACAACATGTGGGTGAGTAATTAAAAACATCATTTTCATTTTTGAGTGAACTAACTCTTTAAGAATTCCATGAAGATGAAGATTTTTAGAAACTTGGGAATGACAGAGATTTTACCAACCCTTTTTCAAGTTCAAGACCGCCCTGAGCAGAAGAACCAGAGGAATTCCACCACTCCTTCCAGAACAATCAGGGTATTGACGATAAAAACTGAGGGACTCCCTATTGTGAGGCTGAATAGACAGAAGACGGAAATGACAAAATACACATTTCCGTACTGTCTCAGGCACATCCACAATCTAAATCTCTGCAAATATAAAGCAATCTTACCAAATATAATAAAAGCTGCAGTCTAGTATAACCCCACACACAGAGAAATCTCCCAAATCCAATATGAAACATTAGATTTACTTGGATTCTGCATTTAATATGTAGAACTTGTCACATTAGGTTGAGTAAGAGAACAGTTATCAGAGGGACAACACCCTTTGGGGCGACCTGGTTTTATGTGCCTTGTTCAAGGTCACAATATCTCCAGTTATCAGCTCTGGGTACTGAGCTTTTGCTGTCAACAGACTCATTAAGATGCAATTTCTCTCAGTCTCACACCTGTAACTGAGACTGTGTGACAACAACAGGAGTCGGGAAGGGAAGAGGACAGGCTGAACAGACTGGAATGTGTTTCGCACATAGTGACGCCAATGTGGGGGGTCAAACAGACCAAAAGGGAGATTGAGCAAGAATAAGGGAACACCCACAAATGATCAAAATCATGAGGACAGCATAGAAAGACTAAGAGACTGAGATAAAACACAGACGATAAAAGTCAAAATCCATAGGGGAGGAGACGCATTTGATGAAACTTGTCACTAAATCAAAGAATACACAGGGTTACATGAGGTTTTTTTGCTCTAACAATCAAAACAAGACATGTGAGGCCAAGTGAAAGAAAATGCACCATGAAAAAAAAAATATGCCGTGAAAAATATCCCAAGATCTTTAGTGACAGAAGACGTCACTGTGCTTTAAAAATATACTGTACACTTTAGAATCCAGACTGTGGTCTTCAGGAACAACTACCTTTACTAACATTATAAAAAGGAGGGAAAGGAAGAAATAAATGTATGGTATTAAATTTAAGGCATGTCCTCTGAAAGAGGTGAGGAAGTTCATGAAACGCCATAGTGCGGTTCAGTGTAGCTTAACTGGTCATTATGAAAGATGAGAGAAGGGCTCAGGCAACACGCTGAGGCTTGTGTGTTAACCATAAAACTAAGCCTTGGAGAAAAGAAAAGAAAAAAAATGTTGTTCTATGCTATTCTGTGTGAAAAAACAAATCAATACTTTCAATGCACTGAACTGAAGTGGGACTAAAGACTATTACAAAAAATATTTTTAACATTTCATTAATTGGACCAAAAAAAAGATGTCCACAACACATTGCTGTTTACTTTTCTCTTTAGTCCAATTTTAAATGCTTCAAGGCAAGTCTTAAGAAAAATATGGACCTTATTCTGATCTTTCAAAGTAAATATTTTGGAAAACCAATATGAATACAGTGTTTCCCCTAGGTTTACTTTTTTTTGGGGGGGGGGGGGGGGGTGGAGAGACAAACATAAGAAGTTATTCAAGAAGGTATTAATTTGTACTAAAATTAACGTTTTTTATTAGTCATAATTTGTCTTGACCTGAAAATACAATAACTGTTAAAATGCTGTTGTAAAAAGTATTTATTACCCTGTTCGTGGTTGAGAAGTACCTCTCACCTTTTACATTGCTGACTGGGACCGTCAGGGCAATAGAGCTATTTCAAACTTAAAATAGGAAACTATTCTTTTAAAAAGCGGCCAGTTTGTCTCAAGCACTATTAGTGCACAAGTACACTACTAGTACATTAATATTAGTATACTTACTAAATAAAGTATACTTTTATACTTGACCTTTACTTAAGTTTACTCATAAGAAAATAAGCACACTTTTTTTCTCCTAAGGGTGTATTTACTGACTTGCTTTCCAAGATCAGTCTTGTACAGCCTGGTATTGCCGCTATGGCAGCCAAGTTGGGTCAAAGCCTGTCATCCGGTGTAGTGGTGGGAAGCTTGGATCATTTTACTGACTCTGACCTTTAAGTCTCATTCAGCAAGATGAACCAAAAATTTTTTCCGAATCATTTTATGTTGGGTCTAAATGCATATGATTGGCTTCTGTCCTTCATGTGATGAATTAATGACTCAAACCGAGGACTCGAGAGATAAACGGATCAAATCTATTTCCAGTTCTAAATGCATATGATAGACTTCTGTCTTTCATGTGATGAACGAGCAACTCAAACCCGATAGAAAACTCGAAAAGGAACTAATCTTCTACTCCACTTGCACAAATGTGTGTGCAAATGAACGAATCACTCCCTGAGAGGACTCATCGTTCTCCAGTCATACAAAAGATTCATTCAAAATGATTTACCTGTCAGATGTGGCGCGCACTCTCTTTCCCATACAGCAGAGAGCAGCTGTGTGGAACTCCACCGTGTGCGATATAGAGAGCAGACATTTGTAAATGCGTGACCATGTAGAGACAGAAACGACATGCCGTTGTGTAAAGATATTACATACAGCTATTTAGCTTGTTTATTAAAAGAAGTTGTGATCTGGTGCTATATAGTAATTAAAATTAACTTTACTTTTAGGGGGGTGGGAAAAGCCGTTGGGAGGGTGGGGTGCCACCCTAATATAATGGTAGTGGAAACACTGGAATATAAAAAGAGACAATGAAAAATGGAAAACCGCTGCAGTTTCTGCACTACATCGCCTCAAAACTACATGGTAGGGATGGCCAATATCTTACCGTTTACAATATACCAAAATTTCAAATCACAGAATTAGGAAGAAATCATAATTTTATAGTATTCTAACAGTGACAAAGGCTAGGTCAATAAGCTTTGCATTGTAAATATACTTATTAAATATATATTAAAATATCCAGGATGACTTAAAGAATCCAAATAATTCATATATTGCCATAAGTGTTTGTTTATTGTCTTCATGTTAGCGCCATTTATCAGTTTCATCTGCAATGCAAAAATAGCATCTGTCGTGTCCAGTATGAATGAATGAAACCAAAATAACATTATATATATATATATATATATATATATATATATATATATATATATATATATATATATATATATATATATATATATATATATAAATAATATTATTTGATCTCAAAACTATCTAAGATGTCTTGAACGCCATGTCTGGTGAATCTAAAAAAGATAAATCTGAAAATAAATGCATTACTCTGAAAAATACATGTTTTTTTTGTCTCTCAGTGGGAATATATAAATTATCGTCACTAATTTAGTTATCACAATAACTACCAAAAAATATATTAAAAAAAGTCCCTGTCACTCATCCCTACTACACAGAAGCTTTGGGTTTGTGTTAGCATTAGAACATCCATGCTTTTACATTTATTCAGCTTCCAATCAAACAGGCAGCAAAAGCTTGAATGCAGTCTGGCAAGCATGCTTCAACAAAATGTCATAGAATTTTAAGAATTCAGTGAGTAGGCATAGAAGAGTTAATCTTTTATGGTTCTTTGAGCGCATTCAGCAGTGAATGTCTAAACAATGAAAGCAAGCTTGTCAATATAGCCTGTTCTACTTTCCATCCTTCTAAACATTTGTCCAAATCTGAGCTGAATCACTTTCTTTGTATTTTAGACCTTTGGTTTAAATTTTACCACAGCACCACAGACAGATGTGTGCATTGTGCTTGCGGCACTATATATCATAATATTTCAGAATAGAGTCCAACACTGAAAAGTCAGTGAAGAAAAGCAGCAGCTGTCTAAAGAGAGCACCATAAATCCAGCTTAAACCGAGCGTGAGGGAAGACAGTGACCGGAGAGCCTTGAGACAGGAACATATCAGCCATGAGAGACAGACTAATTTCAGGAACCGAAAGAAAAGAAAATAACAAAATGAGCCAGGAGATACACTGCATCCTTGAGTTTTCACTCCCTCTACAGTTCCTCCTCAAACAAGATGGCCAGATTCTGATTAGCGCAAGACAAAAAAGTAAAACAATGTCTTTGTTAGAAATGCCTGTCTAACGAAAAAAGACAGGCTTGTTCTCAAAGGACTTGTGCATGCTTGTGTGGCAAGGCGGAGGGCAAAAGATTTAGTGTCAAACGCATTTATTTGTGTGCTGAAGGTAAATCCAAGTTTTATGGGGGAAATGACTAAACTGAAAAGCCCTTTGAAATGGAGAGGCCGTCCACTAGTCTTCTTTCAAAAGGAGGCGCTGCCAAGAGGCCCAGCTCTGAAAATCACATCACATTAACATGGTCGATCTTGTTGGTATGCAACTGTCACATGCCTCAATTAAATCCTCTTAAAACAAACGCCAAATAGCCACCAATCGCAAACGAAACACTAAAGCGCAGGTCCCATTGTGTGGGGGAAGTTCTGCTCATTCACAAGTTTCAAAGGTGAGATGCGGATCTTTGCAATCAGGGATTCCATTCAGGATTGACATTCCTGGATTTAGGAGGGAAAAAGAGAAGAAAAAAAAGGTGGAGCGCTTTGCCAAAGGCCATGCTATCAATTCGCACCTTTCAGCTCACCTTCAAGCCCGATTGGAGATGTTTGAGGTGATAAAGACCTGCGACTGTTGAGCCACAGCTTTGTTAAAACAAAAGAAAGATGCATTCATTCAGTGAAGCAGCAAATGGACTCTCGGGCCCCAGGCTGACTGGCTCAAGGGACAACAGTAATTCACAAAGCTGTTTACAGGACTGGGTAAAACTCTGAATGAGTGGCTGCGTTATCTAAACAACTCTGAAAGCTTTACTGTTGTGGGTTTACTGCTGTGTGTGAATGTTTTAATCTGGCCTAAACTGATTATAAGCCATCTTGAAATGTCATGTGGTGGGCTGAGGTTTCTCAGAGAGGGAAATCTATGGCGCAAATAAGACATTTGCTCTTTTTGGCATTCTCCATCATTTGAGCTACACCCTGAACGTTTGGGCCTGCCTTTCTTGGCAAGGCTGAGGGCAGGCGTTGGTCAGTTGCTGTCATTTGGCAGAGCCATTTTTAAATAAGTGACCACTGCACAAAAGTTTTAGATGAATAGTAAAATGACTAGAATGTTATTTGCATTAATAATTATGGCAGTTCTATCAAACATTATATGGGGTGGAAAACTGATGTTTTTTTTTAAATCATACCACTATGGTTTCATGTTGTAAAAGGTTTGTAAAAGGTAAAAGGTTTGAGATTACTTTTAAAAATGTGAGTGAACTCATTGCTTTTAAAGGAGGTTAGTTGACTTTACTTACTAATAATGGTAAGAAATAAGTCTGCTTAACAGTTCCAGGGGTTTATTCGCTTTAAGTAACTAAATACTTTTTACAATGCAGTGCAAAGTACAAAAATTAATTTGTTAATACGTCATGTGCAAGCATATTATTTTGGTCTATAATGAGTTTGTACTTGACATGATCTAGATTATCTGTATAGTTCACCCTGTAGAAAATGTGTGTGTAGGTGATCGTTCTTTTTAGTTAAACAAGTAAATTTATTTGGGCACAATATCATTTGTTAAATGTCAATATGGGATCTTTGGCCCCACATATTACCCAGTCTGCAAGATATCTCGGAGTTATGTGTGATGAAAACTTAAAATTTGACAAACAGAACAGTACTGTCGTAAAATCCTGCTTTTACCACCTCAGACAATTGTCCAAAGTCAAGCCATTTTTATCCCAGAGAAATTTTCAAACAGTGATTCATGCCTTCATAACAACTCGTCTGGATAACTGTAACTCTCCCTATTGTGGTATTTCTCAGTCTTCTCGCTCTCGTCTGCAGCTAGTATAAAATGCGGCTCTGGCACCCGCAAGTATGAGTCAGTAACTCTTATTTTAGCTGCGCTTCACTGGTTATTAAAAAATGTTATTATCCGTTTACAAAACCGTCAATTATCTTGCTCCTCAGTACCATACTGACTTGCGCTGTCCATATACCCCCTCTTGTTCATTGAGATCTTATGATCTCAATTTACTCACCGCGCCTAGAACACGAGGTGGTTGAGCATTTGCAGTTGCTGGTCCTAAACTCTGGAACACTACCAATTCACATTAGACTTTCCCCCTCTATTTTAAAAACCTGTCTATTTTCCCTTGTTTTTAATACTCCTTGATCACCGTTTTATTGCTTTTATTTGTTAAACGTTTCTTTTATACTCTGCTTTCTTCTCTGCCTTTAGTACTATTATGAACAGCACTTTGGTCAACTTCGGTTGTTTTTTTTAATGTGCTTTATAAATTTATAAATAAATCTTGTATTGTATTGTATTATATTGTGTTGTTAGGTTATTACTAGGCAGTAGTCCCTTTTACGCTGCGTGATACTCAACTGGCATTCACAATACAGCGCTTTTAGTAGTTTTCAGAAATCCATTTTTATTAGCATTGTGACACTGCTTATAAAACCAACACTATAAAAAAAATGCCACAATTTCTTCATGTTGTCCCAATAAAAATCAACTTATTTAACTTAGTTTTGCAAATTTAAGTGGATTGAACATAAAACAATTACGTTGTTCTCATAAACCTCATAAATTGTGTTGTTTCAGCTCACTTTATTTTTGAGTGAATCTGTTTAAGTAGGTTAAAATACCATTCTCATTACATTGATGTGATATCTATCTATCTATCTATCTATCTATCTATCTATCTATCTATCTATCTATCTATCTATCTATCTATCTATCTATCTATCTATATAGTCAGAATTATTAACCCCCCTGAATTATTAGCCCCATGTTTATATTTTTTCCTAATTTGTTTCTAAACATAATAGTTTTAATAATTAATTTCTAATAACCGATTTATTTTATCTCTGCCATGATGACAGTAAATAATAATTAGTGTAATTAGGCAAGTTATTGTATATCAATGGCTTGTTCTGTAGACAGTCGAAAAAATATAGCTTAAAGGGGCTAATAATTTTGACCTTAAAATGGTTCTTAAATTAAAAACTGCTTTTATTCTAGCCAAAATAAAACAAATAAGACTTTCTCCAGAAGAAAAAACATTATCAGACATACTGTGAAAATGTCCTTGTTGTTAAACATCATTTGGGGAAAAAAATTCCAAGGGGGGCTAATAATTCTGACTTCAACTGTATATATATATATATATATATATATATATATATATATATATATATATATATATATATGTTTTATTACTAAACATATAATTTATAAATTATATTTTAAAATTAATAACAGAAATTACAGTACAGACATTTTCATAATGGGGTAATAACTTTTTAATGTTGCTGTGAAATTTGACTCCTAATTAAACTAATTCAGAACAAAAATTCCAGGTTTAAAAACGTAATCATACCAAAGGTAATGTCTACCCAGCTCTCTGAAGGTGTGTCTGTTTGCTCCAGGAGAAAGACGGACAAGATGGTGAGGTAACTGTGAGCTTGGACAACTCTCTGCATTCCTTTAGCACTCATCCAAACCTCTCAAACACAGCTCGAGGTGTGTGTGCATGTGTGTGTGTGAGAGAGAGCGAGAGAGACCCTCGGGGAAGCAGAAGGATTAGGGGGTGCTGTGTGATTCCATGAGTGGGGGTCTGTCCAGAGGGAGAGCCTCAGCCCAAAGCTACAGTCCAATTAAACTTCCTCTCATGACCTCACTGCATTCTTCCGTGGTGGGATGAACAATGATGCCTTTGACTTTTTAAACGTGTGGGCATGACAGTTTTTTTTTCCTGTACATCATTTTTCACCATCTGCCCATCGGCCTGCTGGGAGATCTGACGAACATCTGTTAGCGTCCACACTCCTGCAACACACACCAGCAGCCTGCACCGCCACAAATTCTTCAGAAAGTTCACACGCATCTTAAATTACATTTGGCGGAAGTAGAGTGATTGATTAGTAATAGGGTTTAAATGTATATTTTTTATAATGCAGTCAGACTAAGACATGCTTTTAAAATTATTGTATAGAAATCTAAAAATAACAACAACAACAACTTATAAAAATGTTGAATATTGTAGGACAGCTGGGATTGATCAAGTTGAAGAAAACAAAATGATTATGCCATTCGCCAACTTTTCAATTGTTCCACCCTACACATGAACCAACCAAAAAGACGAAGAAACAACGTTCGACATTTTTTACAGGCTTCAGTCCTCCTTTTCTGGCAATGAATGAAAACAGCTGTCTTTGGCCCTCGCAACTGATTTCCAAAACAACTTATTAGAACGTCCAGTGGGACGTGTTGTCTTAAATATCTTGTTGGAAATGTGGTTAAACAGCCATATTGTTTTGAGAACTCTTGTTGAGCTAACATTCATTGCTCAATTTTCTAATTATCCAGTGAATGATAAGTAACTTCCAAGTCTCGAGAAAGACCTTTGACCGTTTAGTCACGTAAAAACATGACTTTCCAAAACAGTCAAGCTCAATTTAACCTGTAACCCAAGCAACACAGAACCCTCCCTTTTTCTGACTCATGCTCAGTTACTATGACAGATCTGGACAAAACAGTAAGAGCCCCAGATGGTGATAAAGGAAGAGAACCTGCATAGAAACCAATCAGCACTAAGCAGCAGAAACAACTATTGTACACTAGTGATTTTACAGTGGGTAGGTGGAGTGAAGGAGGGAGGCTTGCATTGCATTACAATAGAGGAATCTGAGGAATGCAGTACAATACATTGTCAAGGACGAGCTGAGAGCGGTTGAGTTAACCAATCAGAGGGTGTTTGATTTGATAAAAGGCAGACAAAAAAGTCAATCAAGAGATTATGTCACAGCACACCTAATCTGAACAACAAAAATCCACTATTACATTGCAAAACTGTACATTTGAGTTGGTACTCTAAATGGACAAGCTCAAAATATTTAAAGGTGCCATATAATGAAAATCTGGATATACCTAGACATAGTTGAATAATAAAAGCTTAGTAAATGGAAATGGTATACCATTAGTCTCAAACATCAGTTTTCTAGTTCTAATATAAATCCTATGAGTGTAAAATTGCTGTGAAACACAGGCCAAATTGTACAGTTATCTTGCACATGAGATCATTAGCACTCACACCATGAACAGCGTTTGATAGGCCACAACATTTCCTGAGGTTCCATATATTTCCCCATTTTTTTTAAGCAAATCAAAAATATAACAATGAGATCATACTAGGGCTGGACGATTCATAAAAAACAATCAAAATCGACAATCAGAACCTATAATTGATCTAATTTTCCTAGGTCAATTTTATAGATTATTTTCCCTATTGTATTTGGAGTTATGTGACCCCACTCTGTTAAGGCTGATTTAGACTGATAACATCAAGAGCTCACGTACGGTCCAGCACAGCCTTTGCGTGGTCACATACCCACGTGGAGAGCCGCAGGACAGCAGAGAGCCGGTTGGAGCGAGTGTTTACAAGTGTAGAGTCCCATGGAGGAGCTGTTTTAAGTTTACCTTATGATTAAAGTTGCTGCAAGTCCGCCGGTTCCCACCTCTGAATGGGTGAGTTTTAGCTTCTTGTACATTAAGGTAGCATTCAGAGAAAAAAAAAACCCTGAAGAATCTCGACACAGAGGAACATAAAAACCCATTGCCAGCTAGCGATTCAGATTACTCAAACCTCACGCTGCAGTATATCCATGCACAGCGATCACGGCGATCACTCGATGCAGATATGTAAATCAGCCTTTAAAATCTGAGGCTGATTTAGTCTTCTGTGGCCACTTTGCAGCCATATGATCTCTGGTCAAGTAAGATGATGAACCCATTCTTGAACCTTACTCTGCACTAAATTGACGGCAATGTATATATATATATAATAAAATAATCATCTATTTATCGTAAATAGAGTAAAAATGTTCAATTGATCAAGATTTTGTTTTTAGGCCAAATTACCCAGCCCTAGACCATACACATTCATTCATTCCTTCATTCACTTTCTTTTGACTTAGTCCCTTATTTATCAGCGGTCGCCACAGTGGAATGAATTGCCAACTATTCCGACGTATGTTTTAAGCAGTGAATACCCTTCCAGTCACAACTCAGTACTGGGAAAACATTCACCCACTAATTTGCCAAAGTGTAAAATAATTACAAACAACATTTTACTATATCAGCAGCACTCTCAACCTGATGCTCAAATCAAATCAAATCAATTAAATTCAAATCAAACACATTTCAGGGCAAAACTATTTTATGGGTAACACATTGCAACTACAAAAAAAAAACACATATTTGCTCCAGGGGTTTTAATAAAAAAATACTAGACAATGAATTGATAGTAGTAATAGTGGCAGCATTTTCAACTTAAAACTTTACAATTTACAACTTAAAACTACATTTTCCATTCCAACAATAGTATATTTGCACAAGATCCTTTCAAGTTTGTGGACTCTGGATTTAGCAAGTTAAACCCTCATGGATTCACACTGATAAGACCCATTTAAGCCAGTCTGTAGTCATAATCAATCTTCACCTAAACTTAAGCATCTATTGAGGCTGCGCTGTTTGCTTACTCTATAGTGAGCAGTCGGCAGTGTTGAGGTGTTGATCTTTAGGAGTGTGGAGCTCAGAGGGGAGCGCAAGCACCCCAAGGGTGGAGGTGCAGCAAGGGTGGGGGGGGTGGGGGGGGGGGGTGAACAACAGAAGAGGGCTGAGTTTTAAGCCTGAGGCCCTCTGACCCCTTCCAGGATGGGACCACTGGTTGTGAGAAGCACTAATGGCTGGTGTTGACATGAAAAGACATGCTGGTGGAGACAAATGGACAACAATACCCAAACATCACTCCAACATCTACAAGGTTAAACTACGATAAAGCACAACTCGAGACTTTGGTTAACATCAAGGGAGATTCAATTGAACAAATAGTTTGATTACAATGCAGAGACTTTCACACGTATTAGGAGTAACAGGTATCACACTGTTCCAGGAGAACCGTGAATGGGTAAATCTAATAAGATCTGTTTACTGACTGTTGCTTTGTGATTAATGGGTTTTTATTTCTGCTTTTGAAATGCATTATGGGATCCTGACCTCTGCTTTGGCAACTTTTGAATGTGAGAAGTTTAACAGTGGCATTTACCGACACCTTTAGGAGTTTGCAATTGTATATTGTCTGAGTTTGTCATGCAGAGCAGTGACCTTTTTATCGTGGACCAGGGGGTGTTTTCTCAGAGGATGACAAGCTGATAAAACATTGCTGTCACTCTGATACAAGTTTCATTTATGGAGAAAACTAAAAAGCACTGCAGTGTTTGGGCGTTCTGTTCTCCGATCCACAGACCGGTACCGCAGTCCGATGGTTGAGGACCACTGATGTACAGTACTTTTTCTTTTTTAAGATTTATTTTTAGTATTTTGCCTTTATTTGACAGGACAGTAGGTTGACAGAAAGTGATGTGGGAGAGAATGGGGGGGGGGGGGGGGGGTATGGGCGGGGAAAGGTGCACGAGCCGGGATTTGAACTCGGGACGCCTGGAGTGATGTCGTACCATGTCAGTGCACTAACCACTGGGCTATTGCGCCGACATGTACAGTACTTTAATTTTTTTTTTACTTTTTACTATAAAGACTTTGAATTTCTCACACAACTGCTAAAAAATATTAACAAAAGTGACTTAAGTCGTGGAGTTAAAACTTGACAGATAAGAGATTCCCATAATGCAACTCACAGTGCAAGTAAACATCCATGAATTGTGAGCAATAAGCAACTGTTAATCAACATTTTTTACAGTGTATTGTAAGTTTTGGACACCTAGGATTACACAGGGCTACAAATGTGTTACTATGTAGGAAACTAGAGCAAACCCAGTAATAAGAGAGTCAATATGCCCACCTAGACTGCACCACCAACAAGACAAACCGTAACAAGCAACAATGATATTACACTATGAATCTCAGAGTCTATACTGCATGTTATTAGGATGTACTCACACTAGGTTATCTGAACCATGCCTGTCACATTTGACCCCTATTTCCCTGTTCATTTAACAAGTGTGAGTGCTCTGAATCGCACCCTGGCGGGGTTTGGTTGACTAACCCTGGCCCGGTTGGAGGAGGTGGTTTGGAGCTCGATTCGGTTAGGCTTTGCTGCTGTACGCTTTAATGAGAGTGCAAGTACTGTTTTATATACTAAGTACTGAGAGTTCTGTTTTGTAAAGATTTATTAATCATTCTTACTTTTTCAATGAATGTAAACTGTCAGTTTATTAAAGATACAAACTCTTTGCTGCACGTCAGCTACACCTTCGGCAAACCTACTAAAACTGCATCACGATGACTTTCAATAAAATTTAGAGCATCAAAAGTGGTGGATCTGTTCAGTAAGTGATTTGACTAGGTGTCATCGCAACCCAAATGACTCAAAATAATACAACTAAAGCAATCTCCATTGTATTGCAATCTCCATGTGTAGAGCTCTTCTTTTCCTAACTGAATAGTCGCATCATCGATGATGTAAGCATGCTCTGGCTTAGAAAGTAATACAAAGTGAGTGCAGGCCAAGGGAGAGAAGGGAGGGGAGACAATCGTGCCTAGTGTGAGTGTACCTTTAGATATGGTGGTCACCAATGCAGTTTCTGTGGCCAGTACCAACAAATATATAAAGTCAAATTAAGTTACATGATTATAAATGGAAAAAACAAAAAATGTAAAGCTATTAAAATTACAAAAAAAAAACATTTACAGACTAAATGTATGTTGACTAAATTATTTTTGAATTTACCAGGCAAGAAAGACAAGTAAACAATATGACAATTGTAACGTTTTCAAATAAAACAGTCAAAGAAAATACGAACCGTATAAGATAAAACATAAAAAAATACATCCATAAATAAAACATTAATATTATTAAAACATTCACACACTGCACACCTTAGTTTCAAACAACAAGTAGACACTAGTTCATATATCTAATGCTTTTACAATTCAGCATAATTCCTCTATGACTTATACAAACTGATCACTGTTGTTAAAAAAAATTACTTCCTGTATCTTTCTTTGTAACACTGGGGCTGAATTAATCTTGAGCTAAAAGAGCTTGTACATGTTTGGACTACGTCAAAAAGGGGATGACTATCGTTGTTCATAACCAAAATATTAATTCTATAAATATTGTTTTTGTGTTATAGTAAAGTGGAATAAATCAAAAGGCAATATCTAAAAAAAATTAACACTGTTTATCATCATAGTCTGTACCACATCACATTTATTCTTACACCCGACAGACTGGGAAACCTCAGAAATGTCGACTTTACTGACAAGAGTAACTTTAATTAAAATTTAACCATTAACCACGGCACAGTATTACATAAAACCAAGTCCTAAAGATGTGGCTGACTATGAGTATGATTGCAAGAAACCGAGCGCTGTCATCACTAGTTCAAGGGGGCGCTTTAAGGCAAATCTTCAAGGCACTGATGCGTTTTAAACCACACTTCCAGCCGCCCACCGACCACATCACACACTGCTCTTAGACGAGTCTTTGTGGTCGACTAGTCATAACAATGGGCTTCTCTTGGGCATGGTGGTACCTTGTTGAGTTCTAGACAGCCCGGAGAAGCCAAGCGCTAAACTAGTCTGGTCTTGTTCAGTCTAGTGTTAAAAATAGTAAACGTACGCATGACTGTTAGTCTGTGAACTCATGTAATCCAATTAAAAAGGTCACCTGCAATCACTCAATGCAGAGTTATTCAAACAAACTGCATTTCAACACCAAAGCTGTCCTGAGTTAAAAGTTAGCACACAGCCAAAAGTGTAGCCACTCACAGCATCTTTACGACAACCTATGAATGACAATCTAGATATCCCTAATTAGAGCTGAATAATAAGTAGTTCAGTAAATGGAAACGACATAAAGTGAGCCTCAAACACTATTGTTTCCTCATTCTCGTGCAAATAGTGTCAAATCACTAAGTTCTTAATGTGATTTTTCTGGATTGAAAGGTCGCCAATACACTTTATAAAGCTGTTCATCTGTTAATGCAGAAGTTCTAAAAGCTAATATATGTAAAGCTATTATAATAATATAATTAAGCCTATATTTTATTCAAAATACTTAACTTTTTTGTAAATGACAGCGTATTTAACTGTAATATGAACTGTATTTTACTGCAGGACAGTTATGCAGTAAGTTATTGTATTTTAAAGTTGCACTGTGAAAATTACTGTATATTTTAAATACTGTAAATATATATATAGGCAGATAAATGGTGCTGTTCATGTAAATACAGTATTTGTGCTGCAAGTGATTTACAGTAAGTTACTGGCAAACTGCTGCCAGTAAGTTACTGTAGATTATATAGGGAGTTGTTAACAGTGTATTTCACTCAGTCCCACTAGCTAAAATAAACTGCTCCGCCACTTCAGTTTAAAAGATTTAACAAGGCGTTTGCTCAACTTGTTTAAATATTTTTTGACAAAATTAATTATTATTATTTTCCACGGGTTTATTTCAGAGTAAAATCACACCGTCTGTGCGTGAGGGAGTGTGGTGAGAGGTCATTAAGATTCACAAAGATTCACCATTCTCAAATATGGTAAATAAATGCAGCTATTTTATTATAAGGATAATCTCTGGGGCTATACATGAGCATGTAAAACTTTCTGAAGAATTTTAGAACCTACCAAAGCCACATATATACCATGTAGATATCAGAGAACAATTTAACATGATTCAATCATTCATTCATTCATTCATTCTCTTTTCAGCTCAGTCCCTTTATTAATCTGGCGTCGCCACAGCGGAATGATCTGCCAACATATCCAGCATATGTTTTATGCAGCGGATGCCCTTCCAGCTGCAACTCAACACTGGGAAACATCCATAAACACTCATTCACACACATACACTACGGACAATTCATCTATACCACATGTCTTTGGACTTGTAAGGGAAACCGAAGCACCAGGAGGAAACGCGGGGTGAACATGCAAACTCCACACAGAAAATGCCAACTCACCCAGCCGAGGCTCGAACCAGCAGCATTCTTGCTGTGAGGCGATCGTGCTACCCACTGCACCACTGTGACGCATAGATTGAATTATTGCGCTTTTTTAAAGTGTAAAATTACAATCTCAATTACAACTTTAAGAAACTTTGACAGAGAGAAATTACAATATTGTACATACTACTTCTACTACTACTACTAATAATAATAATAATAATAATTATTATAAGATTTGTAAAACTGGTAACACAAAATACTAGAACAACGTTTACAGAGTTTCTAATTATTTTGTGTAAACTCTTTATAAGCTATTGTTTAATTTAATTGTTTCATTAAATTAAATTGTATGATTCCAGAAATCACCATTTGCTGAAAAATTAACTGCATTTTGAAGATGAATAAGGTCTCATGGGACAGAAGAGTAAGCAGAATCAAATTTTAGTGTCAAAAACATTACTGGGATTTTGACAAATGCCACAATAAAAATATTAAACTCTAAAAGAACGGTTTAAGAGAAAAAATTTAAAAAGTGTTATACGAAAATTAATCAATCCTCCCATTTACTTTCATTAGAAATGTATCACCGCATACTTTGGATGAGATAAATATTTGTGGTAAACAACATCAAGCCACAAATTCTTCTAACTGAACTTAACTTGTATGGAATATTTCTACAATATTACAAGAGGATGTCAAGGCAAAAAAAGAGGAAACGCCTCTTCATTCCTTCAGGTCTGCACACGCATACAGAAGAGTTAATGATAAACTCTGTAACACTCAGAACTTTACATAGGCAAAATCTATTCTAGAGGGTGCCTTGGCTCAACAAGAACTTCACCGTTCATTAACTTCAGGCCTTTAAGGCATGCAACAGCCTCATTCATAACCAAAAAAAGTGTCTTTCTAGAAAAAGCTGAACATAGGAAAACAGGAGGCGGCGGATATTAACCTGTTCTAGATCAAGCGCGGAAAAAGTGGACAGTGTTAAATGTGCTGGTCTGAAGATGCATGTTTAAACATGGATGCAGGACATGCAACAGCTGCATAAACAGTTACTGAAGGGCTGCCAAGCGCCTCATTCACTAGTCCGCCTCCTCAAATAACCCTGCCTGTGCCGGAGTACGTGATATTTTAAGGGCTTTCTCAAGAAGAGATGGATCGCTGTCTAAGTGAAGGGTCAGAAATAACAATCCCTAGTATTATTTACTACATCCTTTATTTAAACTTCTGACTTATCAGGGTTACAACATCTTTAGGGTCAACCAGCCAACTCTGAGATTTTTAAAATATTTAAGCCGGCCACTAAACAACTGTGGCAAATGAATGCAAAGATGGGATTTTGTCTACTTGAGTGCGTGGTTTTTGATTTATCAGTCCCAATACACAAGTAAACGAAACGCGAGTTCCCACACTTTCTGACCAATATATTTCCATAAAGTTCTCATGGCTTTCTAGTTGTTTGTTTTTGATGAATACATAGAGGTCAATATTATATTACAACTCAAACTGACCAAGACTAGGGCGAAGAATTACAATTGTATTAATTTTAACCATAAAATTTAGCTAAATCGTAACTTGAAATAAATTAAGTAAATTATTTAAAATTAAAATTACTAAACCGAAAACAATAAATTATGATATATACACACACACACACACACACACACACACACACACACACACACACACACACACACACACACACACACACACACACACACTAACAATAACTAAAATAACCAAAAAAATTATAAACCATAATTAAAGGGAAAAAGATTTCAGTGGCTTTTTAATGAGAATATACAATAATAAAAATATTTTGATATATAAAAAAAATAAAAACAAATTAGAAATTTTCATGAGAAAATGGTAATTTATAACAAATCAAATAAATAAGCAGCAAAATAGTTTAAATAAAGAAATAAATAAAACTAATAAATGACTGAATAGATAAACAAATGAATAAATAAACTAATAAACAAATAAATAAACAAAAGAATAACTATATGAATGAATAAATAAGTTAATAAACGTATGAATTAATAAAAAAAAATATGAAAACTAATAAACGAATAAATAAACTAACAAATGAATGAACAAACAAATAAAAAATATATGAATGAATAAGCAAACAAATACATGAATAAATAAACTAATAAATTAATGAATAAATAAACAAATGAATGAATAAAACAAATGAATAAATATATGAATGAATAAATAAACAAATGAATGAATAAATAAACAAATAAATAAACAAATGAATAAATAAACAAATGACTAAATAAACAAATCAATAAAAAAAAATTAATGAATAAAAAACTAATAACCAAATGAATAAATAAACTAACAAATGAATGAACAAACAAATGAAAAAATATATGAATTAATAAATAAATGAATTAATAAACAACTGAATAAATAAACAACTGAATCAATAAATAAACTAATAAACTAATGAAAATATATGAATGAATAAATAAATGAACAAATGAATAATAAACGATAAACGAATGAATAAATAAACAAATGAATGAATATGAATAAATAAATAAACAAATGAATAAATACGTATATAAACTAATAAATAAATAAACAAATGAATAAATACGTATATAAACTAATAAATAAATAAACAAATGAATAAATAAAGGAATGAATAAATAAATTAATAAATAAACAAACATACAAACAAAAACAAACAAACATAAATATACAGCAAGCTTTGTGTGTAATTACTAGAGTAGGAAACAAATTCCCAAGATAATAGCAATTTTATTTTTCAACAAAGCAGAGCTTGGTTGAAAAATAAATATGCTAGTATCTTGGGAATTTGTATCTTACTCTACAACAAAGAAAAAAAAAAGCCAAACACCCCTCCAGCATGACTGCAGCTAACCGAGTTACCTGGGCAGATTAAAGCTCAAGGTCATATGTGAAATGTGTGTTTGACGACGAGTGGAACTTATGGAGAGCAGCTGCGGTAAAGGGCTTCACGGGTGACACTAACAAGAACACTTCAGTCTAGAGTTTCAGTCTCCTGTGCATAAAACACTCGCCAAGTCGGACACATTCTCCATAATTATCAAGTTTATGGCCTCTTCTCCTTTTTTCTCCTCTCTGCCTCTTTACATCAACCATGAGGATCATTCCTTACACAAAAGCAAGGTAAAATTACACTGCAAGCATCTACATGCCTACGCAATGCATCTTTTTCCATCTCGTCACATTCACACACACACAAACACACAGACTGTGTCTATAATTAGTAGAAAGGTCTCCCTGGGGCATTTAATAATTTCCTGTGCAACATGAATCAGACAAAGAGGAAGAAGCACACAAGCCCCTCCACAAACAGTCCAGAGCGCTTCCTTCAACGGAGCCTAAAACACTCTAAAAAAAGTCCCATTCCCACAGCCCGGGAGTTCAGCTACAGCTGGGAGTGTGGTTTTTCAGGTCAAGGTCTACGAATGATGAGGAGTTCAGAAACGCATGGCTTTTCTCCAATT
Organism: Danio aesculapii; assembly: GCF_903798145.1. Classification (NCBI taxonomy): domain Eukaryota; kingdom Metazoa; phylum Chordata; class Actinopteri; order Cypriniformes; family Danionidae; genus Danio; species Danio aesculapii. Next base: position 35,541,167 of record NC_079436.1, on the reverse strand, counting down.
TTGGAAACATGCAGGAAGCAGTATTGTTAGGGGTGTTACAATACAGTTATATCACAATATTGTCCTCAGAATGTTTCAAGTGTCCCCTTTATGCCATTTTGTGAGTCTCCCACAACAGGCTTCCATTTTAAAATGGAAAACTTACTTTTTCTCATAAGACACAGTACTGTGTAAAACTTTTTTTGATTCTGCTCAGCCAAAAATACAGAATAATGTTAGAAATGTGTGCTTGGCACTCAATGCTTGACTAAATACATTTAAAATCCCTAAAGATCCAGTGAAGTGCTTCGAAATGTGCGTTTTTTTATTCAATCTTTGACATAGGAGTTGCCCTGCCCCTTTAAAAAAAAACAGCCAATAGCATTTATTGTTTCTATTACAGCTCTGCTAGTGAGAGTGGTTGAGTTCAAGCACATCAAACGAAAAGCCAATGAGAAGTGTCTTTAAAGGGGTGGGGCATGTTAGATACTAGAGCATTTGATTGGTTGTTTATTAAATTAGATTTGAGGGCGGCGCGGTGCAGCAGTGGGTAGCACTGTCGACTCATAGCAACAAGGTCACTGGTTTGAGTCCTGGCTGAGTCAGTTGTCAGTTCAGTGTGGAGTTAGCATGCTCTTGCAGTGTTCGCGTGGGTTTTCTCAGGGTGCTTCGGTTTCCCCCACAGTCCAAAGACATACGCTATAGGTGAATGGAATTAACTAAATTGGCCTTGGTGTATGTGTGTGAATGCGAGAGTGAGTGGGTGTTTCCCAGTACTGGGTTGCGGCTTTAAGGGCATCCACTGTATAAAACATGTGCTGGAAAAGTTGGTGGTTCATTCCGCTGTGGCGACCCCAGATTAATAAAGGAACTAAGCCAAAGATGAAAATGAAGGAATGAATAAAACAATCATTCAATAACCAAAATAAAGGGAGTGTTTAATTATATGAGTTTTGATTTTAGGTAATATTATCCAGCATTACATGAGGTGGACGATTAAATGACACCCTCTTTATTTAGTAGTGAATGATCTCTTTAAGTACCATCAACATGGAGAGGCTCCAATCAAATAAAGCTGGGTGTGATGATATTTCAAACACCATCACGGAGTTCTTTTCCAATAAGATTCAGCACTCAGCTGGCAACTTCCTGTCTGTCACTGTCAGCTGTTCCCTTAATAAAACCCAGCGCAGAGAGAACTCCAGCAGCAGGAGTGCAGATAACAGCCATTACCCTGGCAAAAAAAGACACAGAGCAGATCCAGAGGGGGATAATTGCTCTTTTCAAAGAGTCCTTTCGGAGAGTGATAAGAGGAAGGAGACATCTCGCTATCTCTCTGCTTTAATAGACAAAATCACCCAAAGTCACCCATTCGTGGCTCTCATCACAGCTGTAGATGGGTTTTGAAGATTTTCATCAAAGATTTTTTTGGGAGGATAATCGCGGTGTTTAGTCTGAACCAGCATGTGTTAGACAAGAGCCAAGGGAGATTTGGGGTTTTAACCAATCATTTTATAGTATAAAGTGGTGTAGCCAACGCTGTATCATTCTATATTGTAAAAAACTATATAAAATTCTAATTTAGCAAAGGTTTAGTGAAGAACAGAAAAAGTTAAAAAGGTAAGCGTAGGACATGTTTATATATCCATAGTTAACCATAGTTGACTAGGACCAAAGTGGTAAGGGCAGGAAATGTTTAACAAGGATGTAAACATTATCAGTTCAACACCCCAAATTTGTTTAGACTACCGTTTGCCTTGTGGACGACAGGTTTGGTTCATCCTTGCTTAAATTCAAAGAACCTAACTTTTGAAAACTGACATTAAATATTATAAAATAAAATTATAAAAAGGAATAAAATAGTTTTTAAATAAGTGTAAAATTGTTTACGATGATGACTATGATTAGGGCTGCACAATATATCATTTCAGCATCGATATCGCAATGTGTGCATTCATAATAGCCACATCGCAAGATATGCAATGCTTGGTCTGGATCATAGTTGACCAGAAGGAGCTAAAGAAATGTATTTACTTACATGATTTATGCAAAAAAATAATAATAAATAAATAAATTAATAAATAAATAAAAACATAATTGTGTCTTGTTTCCAGTCCAAATATCTATATTTCATAGAAAAAGAACAAGATTATTTTAGTCCACTGGCAGATGATTTTGCTTTCTTGAAGGAAAAACTTTTTTTTTTTTTACCTATTTGTTCACTAACATTAAAATATAAACAGTCTCACTTGATCCAATAATCTATTGATATTTATACTAGAAATGGGACAAAGCAATGTAAGAAAAAGCCTTTTTTGCATTGTGATTATTCAATTTCTCTACCTGAGTAATGTTAGACTCCCCAGAAAATCGTCAAATTGTGCTATTCCAATTTTGTGAAACTGTATTAATTTAGCAATATATATATTACGGAAAAACAAAACAATCGCAATGTCAGATTTTTCCAATATTGTGCAGCCCTAATTATGATAGTAATATTAATGATGATTGTTATAATTGTTCTTACAATTATTATTCATACATAATACATTAAAAATTAATATTAAAAAGAAAACATTTAGCTTTACTGTGATGTTCTTGTCACGACATAGCTTTATAATGAATACAAAAATTATTATTATAATTATTATAATTAATTTATTATTATTGTCATTATTATTATTATTATTATTATTATTATTATTAATAATAATAATAATAATAATAATATCATAGATAAATATGATAAATACGTATTAAATGAATTAAAAAAAACATATAATATGCTAAATATACATTTATTATATTATTATTATTATACTTTTTCCTTTCTTTCGTTTCTTTTTTTAGAAAAACTCCTCAGCTAATGTTCCCAAAAGAGGACTTCTCTTCATCTCATTCATTTTTCTATGAGTGGTAAGTTTCCTCCTCATACTGTCTTTGGCTCAGGGGAGTATGCTAGGCATGCTAATGAGCACAAACTTGAAAATGCTGTTTGGTGCCAGGCAGAACGTCAAGGCATGCTATACTGGCAAACCCTCAGGACCAAAAAAGAATGGAAGCAAGTCAGGTTAGTTCAGTCTGCCGGGGCTAATTTTGGCCCTGAAAACTAACTGAATGTAGATGGCTAAAAGACAGCTGCTACGGCTAAAACGAGACTCCAGGAAAGCACAGGGAAAGTTTCCAAGGTAGAAAACGACTAAAAAGCAGGCAGATAATGATACGATTGCTCATACTTTCTGTCTTCAAACACGACTGTGCCACAACATACATGAACTGTAATAACAGTTTTTACAATCATCTTCGGCAGACATTCTTTTCAGCTTTGCAATGTCTCGTACAGCAAATGACATCTCTCTGAACTGCCAGCAGCAGAAACACACACAGCCCAACCGAGATGTTATTTGGTGACACCTGGGAGAAAGTCAGCACCGTAATTCACAGCACTACACTAATATCAGCATCCTTAATCACTACCTGACAAGTCTTGTCACTTATCCTCGTTTTAGGAACAACAAATAATCACTTGACTTCTAGTTGATCATTTGGTTTCAGAAGTGGCTTATATGAAAAGGCAAAGGCCTCTAGATTACACTTATTTTACTAAAATAAAATATGATCATGCCTTGATTTTTAATTAAGTAAGGTACTTATTTACAGTAAGGTCTCACTTTGCTGAGACAAAAGTCTTGTCACTTAACAGAAATAATGTGCAGTATAGAATATAAAGTCATGGTGCAGTGAAAAAAGAATTAATATTGTGTATGACTCCCATGAGCTTGGAGGACTGCATCCATACATCTATGCAATCACCCAAATAACTTATTAATAAAGTCACCTGGAATGGCAAAGAAAGCGTTCTTGCAGGACTCCCAGAGTTCATCAAGATTCTTTGGATTCATCTTCCATGCCTACTCCATCTTACCCCAGACATTCTCAATACTGTTTATATCTGGTGACTGGGCTAGCCAATCCTGGAGCACCTTGACCTTCTTTTCTTTCAGGAACTTTGATGTGAAGGCTGAAGTATGAGATGGAGCACTATCCTGCTCAAGAATTCGCCCTCTCCTGTAGTGTTTAACGTAATGGACAGCACAAATGTCTTGATACCTCAGGTTGTTGATGTTGCCATCCACTCTGCAGATCTTCCGCACATCCCAATACTGAATGTAACCCCAAACCATGATTTTTCCTTTACCAAACTTGACTGATTTCTATGAGAATCTTGGGTCTATGGGGGTTCCAATAGGTCTTCTGCAGTATTTGTGATGATTAGGATGCAGGTAGTGTAAATATGAGCAAAGGAGGCTTGAGAAAAACTTCTTATTGTTTAACCTTTTGATTTTTTGGTCAACAGGATAACAAAAAAGCTTGAGTTTTTGAAAGAGAGCAGAGGCTTTTTTCTTGAAACCCTTTCAATCATTGTTGGCGATGTTAGATTGCAGTTTTGGAGCTTTTTGCCTTTTGAGCAGCGTGGTTCAATTCAGTACAGTACATTACAGTTCGGTATGGGTCAACTTTATCAGGCTTGCACTATTTTTTGTTGAAGTGCAATTGACATCATTCTGACTTGAAAAATAAAGCATTACATGTTGTTTACCTTTTGTGAACTCAAGTTCATCATCAACATTTTTTCGTTAATATTTGAGCAAAAGATCAAGAGGTTAAGCGATACGTTTTTCACAGCGTCTTTTAAATCATATTTACCAATGGTGACAGTAATTAGTGTAGTAATCTGTATTTTGTTGTTAAGCTGCACATTTTCAGTGGACAAAGCAGCCCTTCCTAACTGAATAGAGTAATCATACGGCTAGACGTCTGATAGACAGAAGAGAAGAGCATGAGCAGACCCTGAATGTTAATTACTAACCTCTGACGTTATCATCTGACAGCTACAAGATCCTTAACACCACCGGTGCCTCGTCTGTGCTCCGCTTATCTGACTAAATGCTGATACAGGGCAAAGGACAACTCTTGCTTACAACAAAAACTCACCAGAAAGTGCTGTACTGTTTTTATTAATGTAGCAATATTTATTTTAAAAAGAAACTAAGGAAAAGATGACGTTACCACACTCAAAAAGGGACTTTTGCTGACTGATGATGCTACATATTTTAAAATGAGGTGAAACAACACAATTCTTAAGGACTTTGTTGGGATAACTTAATTTTTATATGTTCAATCCAATTGAATTTGTAAATACTATTAACTTAATCGATTTGTGTTGGAAATAGTGGGAATGGTAATTTTGTGGACAACATAAAGGAACTGTGTGAAAGCCAGCATTTTAAATAGTACATCTGAAGCCTAATCGAATCGAGGTAAGTGAAAAGTCACCACTTTAAAAGTTATGGCAACATATATTAATTTTAAAAAGCCTAGATTTCATGTGTAGCATTACACGCGTTTCTAGTGTTTAAATATTTGTCTTTGCTGGAATTCACAGAGTTTTATGAGGTCAAGGTAGCATGCTGTACAAAGCCCTTAAATCCATCTTGAACCAATCCACATTATGGGACAGACTACAGAAAGCTGAACTTCATTTCCACATGACGAGTGATCGCTGATATCAACAGTATCAAAATGACCACATGGAAAGCCTTGGATTAATTTCCTCTTGCTTCAATTACGAACACCAAAGGTTTTCTCTTCAAAAGCGATTCAATACTGTCCATACTATGCAATATTCTCACTGGAGAAAAAAGAAAAGAGGGCGTTTCTGAGTTAAAAGGGGTCAGAAGTCAACGATAGGTCAGCGAAACAGGGAGTACAGGCGTAGGGGTACAAGTCAAGAACGTCCCGAGGGCACCATATCCTGTAGTATGGCGTGTTCCAGCATGTAGACCATCAATCGGATCTCAAGGCAATGAGTAAACTAAATCTCACAGGTCACATTATGGTCAGTGACATTCCTGAGTGGACTCATCCCTAACTGTAGGTAATGTATAGCTAACTAGAGAGTATGTTCTGTAGTTACTTTAACAAAAGAAAGGGCGGATGATACATAATAAAAGATTAAAGGAGTTAAAATAAACCTGAAACCTGTAAAAAAAAAAAAAAAAAAAAAATGAGTAGCCCCATATTAGTTTCCACATGAAACAAAAATGTCCAAAAGTAATTTTATAGACATTGAAAAAAAAGAGTAATAAAAGACAAAATGTCTACTTTAATGTTTCATATCAATTTAGTACAAGAAAATATTAAGTATGTGTGAAAAAATGTTTCATCTTCATTAAGTGCAATCAATTTATTCAAAAATGAAACCACATATTTTGACCTGCATTTAAAATGTTAAGAAAGAAGTGATCATACAACAGTATTGCTATTGTCCTATTGACAAATAAGAGTTTTTTGAAAGATACTGGAAAAAAGTATTAAGAATTAATACAATTAATTAGTATTTGGAGGCTGCACTGTGATTATTAAATAGTCTTTTAAGTCTTCAAATGATTGGTGTTCGAAATATGAATTTTTGGGGGGGCATAATGACATTTTAGTGTGTCTCTTATGCAAGTTATTGTTGTAATTGAATCGAATCTAATCTAATATACTATAATATAATTTAATATGAGGCAACATGGTGGCTCAGTGGTTAGAACTGTCGTCTCACAGCTAGAAGGTCGCTGGTTTCATTTTTGGCTGGGTCAGATGGTATTTCTGTGTGGAGTCCCTGTGTTTGCATGGGTTTCCTCCGGGTGCTCTGGTTTCCCCCACAGTCCAAAGGCATGCGTGTGTATGGATGTTTCCAAGTACTGGGTTGCAGCTTGAAGGGCATCCGCTATGCAGTGTAAAACATATGCTGGATAAGTTCCCTAGTGGCGACCCCTGATGTCAAAGGAAAATGAATAATATAATATAATATAATATAATATAATATAATATAATATAACATAACATAACATAATAGTACTCTTTGTTCTTGTTATGTCATTTTTATTAGTTATAGTTTTCTCAAAATTTGATACATTTTAGTTGCTTAAAGTCTAGTTTGGAAGAGTTTTTGACTTTAAGCTTCTTTCAATAAAAGTATGTGAATGTGTGAATCAATGTGATATAAATTATGAGAAATATTTAAATGTGAGGGTGATGCGGTGGCGCCGTGGGTATCGTTGTCGCCTCACAGCAAGGAAGTCGCTGGTTCAAGCCTTGGTTGGGTCAGTTGCCATTTCTGTGAGGAGTTTGCATGTTCTCCTCGTTCGAGTGGGTTTCCTCCAGGTGCTCCGGTTTCCCCCACAAGTCCAACGACGTGGTACAGGTGAATCAGGTATGCTAAAATTGACCACAGTGTATGTGTGTGAATGAGTGTGTATGAATGTTTCCTAGAGATGGGTTGAAGCTGGAAGGGCATCCACTACGTAAAACATGTGCTGGATAAGTTGGTGGTTCATTCCACTGTGGCGACCTCTGATAAATAAAGTGACTAGGCCGAAAAGCAAATGAATGAATGAATATTTAACGTTAAAAGCAATGATTTTTTTTCATTGGAAGATGATCTGGACTCAATCACATAATAAAAAGGTCAAATTTTTACTTTAACATTTTTATATGAAAATTACCAGAGAGTAAAAAAAAATAAAACCGTTGTTTGACCAGCTGTCAAAGCAACTTTTGTTGCATTTGCAGTGTGTTTATAATCCCGCTTGTGGCAACATCTCCCACTCAAAAACCTTTCAGGCTTCTCGTGCTTCCCCTCCCTTGGGAACAACAGCGAGAGATGGACAAACGCCCTGGTGACATCCATTGACGATGAAGAAATGGTGCTCTAATTTGCTGAAATAGAGCACTTTGTCACCTGCCCCCCCTTCAAGCCGCTCCCGACCCTTCAATTTACTCCCAACGGCAGGAATGTTAAGTTTCGACTTCAAAGTAAACAGTGATGAATGGACTACAAACACAGGCCGTGGTTAAGCTTTCAGAGTGTAAATTTGGTGTTTAACAGATGAAGACTTCTCCAAGATGGGCCAATGAAGTTGAGAGTGAGTTCTAATTAAGAAAATTTGGGTTGAAAAGTAAAGCCAGTAGGAGAAGAAAAGAGAAAAAAATGAGAGGATGGAGGGAAATAAGAGAGAAGAAAACAAGCATGCTGAAAGAATGGGGGGTATGAACAGACAAGTAGGAATAACTAAACAAAAAGACTAATCCAGTTACTGGATAACCCTTCCCCCATGTAAAGAAAAGAAGACAAAAGGGTTTTGTGAAGTAGAACTTGAAGAGGGTGGGCTAGAGATAGAGGGGGAGCACTGGCCCATGCCTCAGATCTAAAGATAGGACCCTGACATCCACTCACACGCACACACGGCGAGGCTTCTCCGGTGGGACGGCGCTTCATTCAAGAGGCTTACGCAGAAAGCAGCCATTCAAGACATTCCTTAAGCGCCAATACCTCTGCGCTTTAATAAGCTCCCGTCATCCTTATTGCTGTCAGATTTGCTGAAGACAAGTCTTGAGTCAAGTTAGTACGATTGATGTTAAAGCTCCAAACAAGGCGAGATGGAGTACGCGCGTGGTCGATTTTTTTTTAGATAACAATATTCTTGATATTGAGCCAAACGCAATCAACGCAGGACAATGAAGTAAATCTGCTTTTAAGATTTGCAGAATAGGCACAAAAACATACAAGTATACAAACAAGACAGACGACGATGTTCCAAGTGTGGACTTCGAAAATAATACACAGTAAAGCTGCTTGAAATCATATTGTGAATGTAAACAAGAGCAGAGGCATGCACCTGGTTATCAGTGAACCTCATCAAAACCAAACAATGAGGATCAAAGAAGTCATCTGAAGAAATTCATAAAAATATTAAGATTAAAAATTCAATTATACCAATAATTTACGTAAAAAAAAAAATACAATACACAGAAATTTGAAGTCACATCTCTGGAACACTTTCATTCCACAAAAGGCTCCTTATACTGGAAAGGTTCCTTGAAGAAACTCACTAAAGAGGTTCTTCACTGTTTAAAATGAGGGTGAAGGGGTTTTCAAAGTTACGTCATAGAAGGACCTTTTTTTTTGATTCCCCAAATAACTTTAGCGAAAGGTTCTTCAAAGGGACACTTTTTTCATCGAGTGAAGAACATTTTCATAATCTAATTTGTTATTAAATAAGTAGAAAGAGTCTTACTTCTTTACTTAAAAAGAAAGTGATTTGAATGCAAAGCTAGAAATAGTCATTTGATGCCACTGTCCACTTGCAATCGCTAAAATACATGCAGAAGGAAGCTGAAAGAATTATTTAAGTTTATAAGCAAGTGTGTATGATCCTGAATGAGTACTGATAGAACAAAAATCATACGTATATCTAAAAAGTTTTTCTTTTGGAGGGGTAACGCAATGTAGAGTTTAGCTCCAATACACACGTAAAGGCTATTGCACAATAAATGTGAAATTTTTCATGAAAAAAAAAATTTATAAAAATATCGGGTTTATTTTTGTTTTTCGCTTCCAAAAAGGCATTTTGAGAGGTGTTTTGACAATTCAGGGCAGCCGTACAAGCAGAAGACAAAATCCAAAATGGCTTCAGAGAAACTAAACCACTTGGTCTCACAACAGAAAGCCTTTTATGATAAGCAAAGTGTGGAATATAATGACATGGCATACAAGACCAATTGTGGCATGTGATTGCGGAACAGCTGGAAACCAGAATGGTGTGTACTGATTTTAAAATAAATGGTGAGTGAAAGATTATAAAGTAACGTTACTGAGGTAAACAATAGCTCGTTACTAATATGATTGATAGTTGAATTGGTTTAATTCCCTTGCAATGGATTAATTAATATGCATTGGAAACAATGTGCAAAGTTTTTCGGTTTGTATATGAAAAAAACACATCCAAAAATTTCCGACTTCAGTATGCAAAGACCTTGATTAGCTAGTTTCAGTGAGTAAAATTTGGGTAGTAGATTAACACTTTAGAAAGTAGAAAGGTTGGTTTCACTTTTTAATTCGGAATTACTTCACACTTTTTGTGTTCTATGTATATGTAATATATGTAATGCATGTAGTAATGGATGCGATACATCCGCCATGTTGTCATTAATCACATGATCCATCAGATTCTGTTGTGTCACTTTACTGTCCACATTACCATGTCAGAAAATTCATCAATAGAATAAAGTGCCCACTGGGTGCACAGATATCAAATATCATCTAGATAAATCTGTTTTTTTTAATACTATTACTTTAAACTTACTACATGACTCATTTACTGTTTGCACATACAAGGAAGCATGTTATTTCTGACACACTAAAACTGCAGGAAAGTGGTCCTCCAGGAACACCACTAAAGAGTAGCCTTTACTACCAACACCACCCCTGCAAACTAGCATTCTGGCCAATTATTCAACACAAAGGCAGGGGGAATGTCACAACAAAGTGCAGAATTTGCTTTGTTATTCCTCAGGAGGAGATCATGTTTGGACAGGGGAGACAAAGGAAGTGACTGCTGAGACTCCGATTACAATCACGACTCAATGTTTTCTGGGTGCCGGAAACTGGAGTGACCTTTGGTAAACAAAGTGTGCACCACAAATCTTTACAAGACCTGTTTAAAAAAACAGAGTCAGAAAATCCTATTAAAGGTTTAACTGAATATTCAAAATAAATAAGACAAGAAAGGGGGTGGGTTGTCAGCTCTTGACATTTAGGGTTGTTTAAACACAAGCTGAATTTAGTTGAATGCGATGTAAGGAATTACTGATTCATGGGCTGGAATCACTGGCCTTTCCTTACACAGGAGAGATGCCAAGACTCCACCTGTCTTTGACTCTATATTGTGACTTTCTGTCTGTCATGATCTATTTCTGGATGTACAAAACTTTTGCCTTGATGGGTAAGTGTTGCTGAACAAGCTGATCTTTTGATGAATGAGATTTATTCAAGGTTGGCATTACAAATAATCTAAAGGGAATGTGTGAAGGACCTTGTGAAAATCTGACTCATGAAGTGGACTGTGGGGTCATGAAATGGTTTTGAAATCCAGCCTGGACTGAAACTAAAAGTGTAGTCACAAAAAAAAGTATGAATGTGTGCATATTTCTTACTTGATTCAGTTCTTTAACTGTGAAAAATAAAGGAAAACCATCACTAATAATTATAGAATAATTAAATCTAATCTAATAATTAAATATTAGAACAAAAATTACAATAAAAAAAGTCAAACAGTTCTAAAGTCAAACAATAAATGTGTTATGGTTTGCCAAATCACATATTTTATATCCGTTGTAATAACTGCCAGAAGATTGTTTGCTTAATTTTCAGTCAAATGGGGTTGAGTTTATTTTTCAGGAACTTTAGATAAACATAACACAGGAAACCATAGGACATAGGTACTAAAACAACTATTTGCCCAGCCACAAGAGGAAAAAGTGTTCTGCGGTGTTGTTTCAAGAACCTGATATTTCCCCAAACATGCTAATGAAAGCCACATTTTCTTTTTGCAAAAGAGAGTGTCGCTTGAACACACTGTGGCTGCCAATTGTAACATCCGCTGTGTGCTAATGTATTTTCTGAGATAATGAACAATGGCTTGGGAATAAACTCTGCATTCATTTAGCATGCAAAAGGTAGACTATACTGTCTCAACATGTCCAAGACAAAAATATCTGGAAACATTTTAGATTAGGTTTTAGCTCATTTGAATGCTTTTCTATTTGTATACTGTTTTATTAAAAATACAACAAAACTAAAGGTACATTTAAGCTAACAAAATGTTAAATTTACTCTTTACATTTCTTCTGTTGAACACAAAAGAAGATATTTTGAAGAAAGATGCAAACCTGTTACCATCAGCTTCCATAATAAAAAAACAATCAAACAAACAAAATAAGTAAATAAATGCTATGGAAGAAAAAAATACTTAGAGAGTCAATGGTTTTGTGTTTAACAGAAGAAAACTAAATTCAACAAGTTTGAAACAAGTAGGGTGAGCAAATACGACAGAAGTTTTACTGTCGCAGCAAAATGTTTATTCCTTGAATTTCCAAGAATTCTCTTGGATTTTTACCCATTACCCCAATTTGAGTTTACGCTTTAATGTGTTAAAAACTGAAGCATATGCTAAAGGTCAATTTTTATGCACCCTATTCTGTGTTGTCTATGATTGTAGCATGCGCTGGAAAATGAATAGTACGTCTCTAAAAGATGGAAGCAACCATTTCACTCTTCACTGGTCACAAACCTCATATTTGACTTTGCTCTCAAATCATGCTTCACTGTAAAAGCATGTGCTGTCACCAATGCCTGAGGGAGGGTATTTTCATAAAGTATGATGAACCAGCTGTGAGGAGTAGACTGCCAGCTCTTTTAACCACCCGCTCTGAGCGATCATGATGAAGCTGAAAGAACTAATGAAGAATAATAAATACAGAGTTTTCCCACCCTATTGTGTTGAGACAACAGTTCTGTTCCCATCTGGCTTGTGAAGCTCTGTTTATATGTGAAAACAGCTGTATTTGGCAACTGACAAACTGTAAAGAAGGCGAGAGATCAGATTCACACTTCAATACCTGGATGCAGAGCTTTGAAGCTTCTGAAGACGTCTTTGTTGGAAAACAACAGAGCGAAGAGTCTGACGTTGGATATGTTTTTGAAAAGCATGTTTTAAAGTTGAGATGTCAGTGAACTATAGCTGCTTCATGGCCTGCTTATAGGAAACTAAACAAAATCATCTCTAAATTGATAGATTTTTTTTAATGTAGTAAATGTCGTACATACGAGTAAAAGACAATAATATAATAAAAGCTTTACTTTTTTTTGGAATATTACAATGTGTCCTTTTTCATTTTATTTACCAAATTTTTTATATGATTTATAAAACACTCTCACTGAAAATGTTATTCAGTGTAACATGTAGATTTTTTTACATCCTAAAAAATTTGCCAGGCATATTTAAATTAATATTATTATATGAAAAGACCTTTTCAATAGATCAACTCAGAAAACTGGACTAACGCAGTTTCAATTTACTAGAACTTCTATGTTGAGCTGCTTTGACGCAATCTACATTGTAAAAGCGCTATAGAAATGAAGATAAACTGAATGGTCACGTGACGCGCTTTACGCTTTTTTAAACTAAACGCACTAGTGTAAATGATACCTAAAACTCAGTTTTGGGTAAGTTACTTTAAAAAAGTAATCAATTACTAATTACATCCTTAAAATTGTACTCAAATTACTTTTCAAATGACTTTGTCTGAAAATTTACTTCATATCCATATAAATCGCAACAGAAATCATCTTTTCATCTGAGTCAAACCAGGACCATTTTATAATAATAAAAAAAATAAAAAAACAATGCCATATTGATACATTTTTAATCCATTGTTTCTTAAAGGGGTGGTCCAGAGTGTATTTTCCAGAGTGTATTTTTGTTTTATTTCGGCTAGAATAAAAGCAGTTTTTAATTTTTTAAAAACCATTTTAAGTTCAAATTATTAGCCCATTTAAGCTATATATTTTTTTCAATAGTCTACAGAACAAACCATCATTATACAATAACTTGCCTAATTGCCCTAACCTGCCTAGTTAACCTAATTAACCTAGTTAAGCCTTTAAATGTCAATTTAAGTTGTATAGAAGTGTCTTGAAAAATATCTAGTCAAATATTATTCACTGTCATCATGGCAAAGATAAAATAAATCAGTTATTTGAGTTATTATGAGTTATTAAAACCATTATGTTCAGAAATGCATTGAAAAAATAATCTTTCCTGTAAACAGAAATTGGGGGAAAAAAATAAACAGGGGGGCTAATGATTCCGACTCCAACTGTATATTCAGAATAAGCATGTGTTAGTAATATGAAACGTTCACATATCATTTGCAGGTTTGTTATTTGAGATGTAGAACGCATGGAAAGCGGCCCCAAAGACAGATACTGCAGCGCTGCTGAAGATTGTTGGTGTTTACAGCGGTTTGACTGATAAATATAAATTTGTAGCTAAATTGTTAACCGTGCCAAACAGCATTTCCCGTTGTTTACATCCTTGCTACAACATACTGTTAACGCTAGACACTATGCATGTAATAGATCAATTTTAACAAATAGTAACGGGGTGTATGTGTGTGGTGAATGCGCGTAACCTGAAGAGTTTGTGAGCGCTTGTATTTTTTTGTAGTCCCCAAACTTCGTTTACTGTAGGCTTTGCTAAGCTAACTCCGTAAAAGCCAATGTCTCCCTTTGAATTGAACTTTGAGCGTTTTATATTCACAGATGTTGTTTATGTTCACACAGCTACATTACACATCAACTAAAGTTTAAAATCTGATATTGTAGTAGACCACCCCATTAAGCATCTTCTCACTTGGCTTGGTAACCTTCTTTAGCTGAAAAATATATTTAATCTCTTAAATATTTGTGTTTAATAAAAGATTAAATTACACTGCTTCTCTGAACTGGTTTATACAGAATTGTTGAGTATATTTAAAGTATATAGGGTATGTTAGTTACTATTAAATGCAATTTAATTGTCTAAAATTAAAAATAATGTCTAACTTTTTCACTGGAGCGGTAATTTAAATTACAGTAACTTGACATTTTGTAACTAATTACAACCAAATCTGCTAATACTCATCTAAGAACACTAATTTACACTAATTCAAAATCTTTTTACTTTGCTACCTTTAAAACAACTAGGTTTTTTGCCCGCAAGATAATTCCATATACGTGAATATGCACACAGGTCAAATTAACAATTTTTTTTTATTTTATTTACCATAACATGACAGCACATTATTCCACTCATATTTTAAGATGCTTTCACAAAATTATTTGACACTTTAATTGGATATAATATGGTTTATACAAAATACAACAAGAATTTTAACATCTCGTCTTTGTCCTATACACATAAAAAATTATAATTACCAGAGAAAGAGAGAAAAAAAGGTGCTGCTTATGAGTGCAATTACCAGGTGTGTCAGGATAAATGCCGAATGAACTTGTTGACCCATATCGGGCATATCAGGTCATATCAGAGCAGCTGATTTTATTTTGTTTATGCAGCTCCGCAACAGGTTGCAATGCTGGCATCAACCCAAAAGCCAGTTCTACATGTCTGCTGTTCATGGGAGTACCTTTCCTGTTTCTGATAAGACTCTCTGAATGACAGGACTGGAGAAAAAAAAAACAGTCATGCGTGTGCACATGTTCAAGCTGTCAGCATCCACAGCATGAACTAAAGTAAGAAGCAAAACAAAGAAGAGTGATGCTGTATGACTGATCATGACAATATGATACTGACAGAACGGAAACATATGCTTCTCCAAACATATGCCATCATCAAACTGGTGTTTAAAACATTCTGTAAAGACTTTAATAAAGGTGACCTATTTGCATGCATGCCCAATCAAAGACATTTGAGAAGAGCCAAATCCACACAAGATGATTGGTGGAGCTGAGAGCATTGAGGCCACTAAGCCTCAAGGTATTGAAAGACCAAGGACGAATAATGTACATCCAGTGTGCGCATAAATAAAGATGAGAACTAAATACAGGGAGGTCAGCGGTGGGAAAGTTTCCATTCCTGCTTGAACACACACATCAAAACTGTAATACTAGCAACTACTGAGTCCTTCCTCGGTGGATGGAATAACAAACAAATAAAAGTGTTCACCATGGCAGAAAAATATATTCGAATTTGACCGAATCGGTTTGGTTTTAAAATTCAGTATAAATAACACTAACAATACTAATAACACTGACAAATAGTCATGTACAGTAAATTGCAATAGAATACTACTACTGCTAATGCTAATACTAATAATAAACATTATTTTAAATAACTGTAAATAAAACTGAATTATAAAAGGTTCTTAAAAATGTGTTTGTTAGTTGTTGAACTGTTAATAAATCATATTAAATTAAATAAACCTTTAGACTTCTGCTGCTTTCACAAGCTTTTGGATTAATACATTTTATATTAACCATTTTAATGAAGGGTACAGCAAAAAAATAAAATCAAGAAATATTAAAGATATAGAGAAGATATAATGAATAAAAAAGGTATGTAATTATTAATAATAACAATTTGGCAAAATATAAAAAGGTCAATGTTAACAAAGCACTTTATTAGAACTTTATAACACATGTATAGTTCAATGTATAATTTAGCAAATCACAAATGAGTGCACCTGAGGATATTCATTTTTTATTCATCTAGACATCCATTTGCCAAAGTTTTTAATTTTACATAAAGCATTTCACTCAAATCTAATTTGAATCCACCAAGATTTAAACAAAAAATAGGTGAAGCACTTTTCCCCCACAAAAAGAAATGTTCTTAAATATTTTGACTGATATCATTTAATAATATGGATAATCGATTAAATTCTAAAAATTAAGATTACAAAGAATAGAAATAGAATTAAAAATTCCTCTTAAGTAATGTCTAGCAAGAGTGGGATAGGGTGGAAGGGTGGTTAAAAATATATAATGTTTACTTGTATATTAAATGTAATCTTTAAATTGCTGATGAAAAAATAATAAATATATTGAAAAAAAAAAAGATACCCCAGTCTCAAGCTCCTAACTCAAAGAAAAGCCGGCATGCAGAAATGATCAGCTATCCCGCAGACAGGCTTATTTATGCCAAACTAGCGTTAAATCTCTAGAGCTTAACTTTTAACGGGGTCCAGTCATTTCTTACAAATCTAATCAGAGATGGCAAAACAGTGGCCCCCGAGGGCTTGTTCCACTATTTCACAGTCAGTCAAATGGACCCACAGGACAACACTCTCCTAAATGACACCAAAACCGCAGCTCCCCGTCTGACGCTCCTCTCGCTGGCACCACAGACCCAGTGTGAGCTCTTTCATTACTCGTTTGCACAATCTGGAAAGGACTAGTGGCTCACAATGGCTTTATCACCAGGAAATGCGGGAGATTCTGCACTTTGTCCACCCTGGGTGGTCCGAAGCTCAAACCTTGCCCCTGGTGGTAAAATTAAAGCCACCAAACAGTCCAAGTCGTTGCCTTCTAAGAGCGGTGGCACTGCAAATGTGTGGAAACCACAAGTTGGCTTGGATTAAACTTGAATAAAGAGCGAAAACTCAACATCGACCGCAAATTTCCTCTCAAAGGAGAAAAGCAACAAGGGGTTCGATGACAACTGGAGTAAAACAAATCATGCGGTTATATGAACAGCCCAACTACAAAGCTTTCATAAACACAAGTTTCCCACACTGAGCTCATACCTTCTTGAGAATAACAATAGGTTCGAACCAGATAGCATGCTCTTCTTTCCAACCCTCTACACTCAGATTGGTATAATTTGGACCATCTGGTCCCTCTTCAGAAATGACAAGTTCTTTGATGGAGTTTGGGGGGAAAAACACGCCTCTGAGAGATGAGAGACAAGGACCTCGGAGCCCAGGAAACATTCGGCTGTTCAGTTTCCCACACTGAGACCACTCATCGTATCCTCTCAGATGAGAAATCAACAGAGAGTGAGAGGGGATGAGACCGGAAAGAGGCAAAGAATGGAGGAAAACAACAGCTGAGAGCGCATTCTTCTCTCAAGAGTTTGGCTCTTGTGAGGAAAACCAGGGTGAACCTTCTTGACATACTGTAAATGGCCAACGGTTCCAACTAAAAATTACTTTTTCATGAATCATTTGTGACCATGGACCACAAAACCAGTCAGAAGTGTCAATGTTTGGGAATTTGAGATTCATATGTGATCTGAAAGCTAAAAAAAATATGCTTTCCATTTGTGAATGATTTGTTTGAATAATATTTGGCCAAAATACTGATGAAAATCTAGAACCTCAGGGTTTAAAAACAAATCTAAATATTGAGGAAATCACAAAGTTATTCAAATTAAGAATTTAATAATTAATAATAACATATTACTAACCAAAAAAGTCAGCTTTGAAATATTTACAGTATAAATACTAAATGTCTTGATGCTTATTTAACATACTAGTAATTTTGTCTTATAAAATGCATTTTACTACATAAACCAGTGCAACTTAAGACCACATTTAAGGCCACATTTTTTTTTTCGGTATGCAAGCAGAATGTTCCCAGATTTAAACAATTAGCATGCAGATGTTCGGCCAACCCTTTCCCTGAAAACAGAAGTGAAAACAAGGACAGCTCCTGATAAAGCACACATGAGGCAAACATTTGAATCCAGCTGCGTTACAAACTCAGAACAGAAGCAAAATGAGCCATAGGGACTCTTTCATTTTAATAGCTCAGTATGAAGCACGAAAAAGAATATGACAGGCGTCAAAAGCAATATGATGCAGAGTTAAATGCAAGACATAGACTGATGGCTTTCAGTAAGCACTGCAGATTTTTTCCTGCTATCAGAGAGGGAGGAAATAGGCCATGATAAGGGCCATTCACAAGCTCAAGTTAATGAATCACTGACTGCCCGGGTTTATCAGATGAAAGGAAATTCTCACCCTCCTCTAACGCTCCCTTGAGTGTTTTGAAGAAAAACTTTATCTGAAATGCACTTTGCAGTTGAAAACGTTTTACAGATAAACCTTATTGCTAAATAAAATTTTGAACTGGAAGTAACAGACTAGAATATTAAGCATTTTTTATTATAAATTCTGTAAAGAATATGCCCTTAACAATAATGTACATAAAACCTGTGTCTTAATGATTGAAGACATCCATGGGTCTACAAAAACTCTTTAGAAACTCTTTTGCCTCAACAAATGACTATTAGAAACTGGCTCTTAAGTCATCGCAAAGCATTCACTAGATTAAAAGTTCATTAGAAAGATCAATTTTTTTCAATCCGATCACAAGTGGACAACAATAAATAAATACTAGTGTAAATGGGGCTGGAGGCATTGCTCTTGTCCACTTTAGACCACTTCCAAAAACAGCTGAAACCACATTCAGCCCAATTGCTTCCATAGCGTAAACGTTCATGCGGTTGTGTTGTTGAAGTGTGCTTTCCAGATGGGATTTAAACTTAGGCATCAGAAATCGTACATTTGATTTGACGCAAAAAAAATATGTAAAAATGTTTTTAGTCCCGTTTCTAACACAAATCCACAACATTTGCACAATTTTGCAGCTATCAAACAGAATTAAACCACCTTCCATTGCCTCCCACAATAATTGTAAATTGCACACGCTAAAAAAAAACAAAAAAAAAGAAACCATACATTAACACATTACAAAAAATCTACTTGTGATCTGATCAACTAAAATGCATCTTAAAACAGGTGTAAAGTGGGCCTGTGAGTTAATCAGTCAGAAGCGTTAGTAAGGTGCCAATCTAACGCCAATGAAACGAGTGACATTTTTTAAAGCAGGACTGGAGTAGTTAGGGTTTGTGAACTTGTCAGGGGAACAGAGCGGGGGTTATGAGCTAATAAAAAGTCACAATGAAACAGAAATGATGCCAGACCTTTGCTTCTGCTTTGTAATGTATGTGTGAGTCAAACAAACTATTATAATTTTAAGAAATGTTGCAAGTTAACTGAACTATTAGAGGGTCTGACCTAAAGAGAGATATCATTTCATAAGACGCGTTTCTTAATTTAAAATAAGGTTAGGCTGCTTTTCTATTCCTATTTTTCTATTCCTAAGAACTTAGGCATGGGTGGGTGTAAGATTCTGACCATATGACAATCTTGGATAAAAATATCACAGTTTTAACGGCAAGACAGCATTGTGATCACTGCTTGACAAATGTTTCTATTTTTAAATGTCTGGTTAATAACAACAACTTTTTTCCCCAATTGAACACAATAAATTTTATTTTAATAAACATTTAAAATATTTTGGAGCAGTAAACATATCAGGCTAAATAATTTAACTAAATCATTGACTACTGCTGTCTTCATTAGTTTCTGCTGTCTTCATTTCTTTTCATCTTTGAAGAGCTTTCATTTCTTTGGATATAAAGTAATGTCACAGCACCGTTCAGCTCTATAGCATGCTGGATGTTGGTTTATAAGCCATTTGTTTTTCAGATGTTCCCTGAATCGTGACCTGACCAATGGTTTTTGATGTGGATATACTGTTGCCATATAAAACTAAATAAAATAGTCGTAAAAACACATAAATAAAAATTAAACAGTGTAACAGAAAATGTTGGCGGTTTTCAAACATTGACTTTTCCAAACCGCGGTAAACCTTGAAACCGGTTATTGTGCCATGCCTAAAAGAACTACATCCATTCAGAAAACAGATATAAGATGAATTTTCATTTCATTTAGAACAATAGATTAGATTACATCCATGGTAAAAAAATAAATACTATGGGTGTCAATGGTTACTGGTTTCCAACATTCTTCAATATATCATGTACTGCGTTCAACAGAATGAAAAAAAAACCTCAAACTTGTATGGAACAAGTGAATAAATGATGACAGAATTTCCTTTTTGGTTGAACTATCCCTTAAAAATAATGTTTAAAATCTCAAATAAAAATAATTCAGCGTACATAATATGGTGTATTATTTTGTACAAGTTTTGAAAGTCTTAGAAGATTGTATATTTAGCCAATGTCATTGCCGGGCCCTAAATAAAACACTGAAGACTGCACTGTAAAAGCGAATAGTATTCCTTACTATGAAAATTCTAGTATGTTTACTTAATTTTAAGCAAATTGTTGAGTTTACTAGAAATGTATTAGTGTTACTGACATAGTAAGGTATAAAGTTCCCATAACTAATGTAATTTGAGTAAAAGTGCTTATAAGGGCTAAGTCATGCTGTTACGCATGCGTACTGGGTGGTGATTTCCCATCCCCCATCTCGATTCACAACCGAACCCAGCACCATGGTCGAAGGACAGGATTTCATATTGAGAAGATGTACTGCAGTAAATCAAGGTAAACTTTTCATTTTAATTACTACTTTGATTTTATTTGTATAGTATCAGTAATCTGTTTATTTCCTGCACTTTGTGTATTGTTTGCTGTTTTGTGAACTTAGTTTTTAGCCCATGATGTTGTGACTTAACGTTTTGACCTCTGCACGTTATTTGCAATACTGTATACTTTACTAGATTAGCTATTTTCAGCTTCCTAGTTTCTTTTAATAACTATTAATAATTTGTAGAAATAATTTGTAAAGTGGGCGTTATGCTCTTAAAGAGCGGGTGCGCCATTTCAAATGATGCACTGAGAGAGCGAGAGCGCGCTCAGTGTTGCCAGATTGAGCGGTTTTGAATTTGATCGTGTACTTGCAACGCTTACAACGGCTGTGATCTCTCAAGGACACGACATCCTCGCCCCGCTCCTCAACTTCAAAACAGGTTATAATATTCTCCAGATTTTTGGACGGTGTTTTTTGGTTTTCAGCGGGTTTTAGAGCTGTTATGGGTTGGAATCAGTCAGCTACATCTGGCAACACTGCGTGGCGCAATTCATTCAAATAGATGTAACGTTAACACAGCTGTAGGTCGACATTTTAAGAAAAGAAAACGAAACCTTTTTGGCCGCATTACAAATACAGTAGTTACCGTTGAACTTTAGTGGCACTTGTTTTGACGAAAATATGCGTGTTTTAAAAAAAGATTAATTTAAGAAGTAACCGGAAGCAGGTTAGGAGATCAGCTGTGGTCCGCCGTCGGCGAGCGGCTCATGACCAGACCAGTCGCTTTTTTTCCCACGATCGCCGGGATTTCTACATTTTTAAAGCAGTTTCTGCTCAAAATGGACCCGTAAGTGTCGTTAGTAATTTAGGATTTCGATGCGATTACGATTCGTGTCACCGTATGAGGCAGATACATATTTACACATGATGTTAAGGGTGCTTATGCTAACAATCCCTATGAAACTAAAAGTTAAACTTGTGAAAATGCGAGAGAGATTGAAGAACACAGACAAGTCATATATTGTAAAAATCGCAATATATATTATTTGTCTTTTTTCATGCTGTTTTGAAGAATTATTCCAGTGTTAACTTTACGTTTACCTCAATGGAGTGTTTTTGTATTGCTGTAATGACAAATAAATCTGACCAGACGCGACTGAATATGTGTGACGGATACGTTGGTGATGAAATGGTAGCTGTTAACTTATGATGACTCGTATAACCAAGCAACATCCCTTTGTTAGCTCAATGTCACACAATGGCATCAACAAGCCTTTGTTATAAGCAAAGTTTCTGTTAAGAAACTTTAAAAGTATAAACGGGCTTTGCCAAACCTGTTTGTTTGCACTGTTAAAGAAGGTTTCACCTATTTAGGGCAAATACATTTGAACAATTACAGTGTTGTTTGGATTGTAGCTTTGAATATTGTGATGCATATTGTTGAGTGGTATTTGGTTCGTAATATCGTTATACTCTTTATACATTTTTTCTTTTTTTATTTCAGACTACCAGTTTGTGAGCTGATATGCAGTGGAAATGTAAGTTTTGCACCTGCACATCAGAAAAGAGTGCACAACTTTTTAAACACTATTAAAATGTTACATCTGTTGCTTAATGGAATTGCATTGTATCATTGCATGTGTTTCTGATTACTGTTTTCTTTGTTTTAAAATTTTGCTTAGCCCTGTCAATAACACTTCACGTTTTTGTGCACGACAGTGACATCCAGAAGGAAGTCATAAAGGAAACACCAGCTGATACAAGTGCTGCAGAGGGTTTGTTTCCTTTTCAAAACTTTGTGTAATTTTGTGAAATTGTGTGTTTGAATGTTATTAACGACTAATAATGTATTTGATTAGATCTTTGCAGAATTCACTCTAATATTAGGAAGAAATTTAAGATCCGAGTTCAACGCTGCATTGGACACACACCGCTCATTTGAAATTTTCAAAAAAATGGAGGAAATTGCAGAAGAAAACTAGATGAGATTTTGCAACAAGTTTATTCAAAGGTATTTTTGGGACATCATCTTTGAATCATAATTTGTATTTGATTGTTTCCACTGGTCTATAATGCATGTCTAACTGTCTTTACTTTTTCACAGTCATCTGATGTAATGCTTGTCAGCACAGCAGTTCTTCCGGGTCTTTCAGTCTTTTTGAGGGATGAGTCTAAAGATTTTTTCTGGATATGTTTTGTAAGTAATATTATTGTTTCTGCTTTCTTAGACTGGAAATGAAGCAGTCATTCCAGTTCCAGTCACTTCCAATTTTATGAAAAATAAATAAATAAAACAAATGCAATTAATGTAAGTATTTGAAAGTTAGAGGGATGTTTTATTATGGCCTTTGGAGCAAGAGCATTGCCATGTTGCAACTTGTGACGTCACAGGGTCAGTTAGTTTCATAGGCCAGTGAAGTAATGAATGCATTTATTTCATTTTTAAACACACTTGTTTTGAAAAAGAGGAATATTAGCTTGAAAAATAAAGTTTTTAATAAGTGTAATAGCTATGTAATATATTGAGAGTAAAATAATTTCTGTTGGAAGAACCTGCTGGATTAAGATGTAAAAAGATAGTGTTAAAAGCCACAAAGTCAAAAGATGCTCCGTATAATAGCCAACCCTGTGAAGTCACCTGCTGTGGGATTGTAGATTGGTGCACCCTTGCTCCAAAAGCCATAGTAAAACATCCCTTTTCTCTAAAATAAATATTTATTGATAAATTGGAAATCAGTGTGCTAAATAATGCAAACTTGACTGACTGCTTAAATCTAGCAAAACCAAGTGCATTTATGAATCGGTTCTCGGTTTATTATAATTTTTTCCCCCAAAATATATTGATTTTGTATATTGATGGTCTCTCACACATTTGCATTTAATTTCTTGAAAATGTTTAAAAGGTATTTTTAATGCAGTTTGTTATTACATTACAGTGTTTCTTTAATTTAAAAAATGTAAAGTTCCTATAGAATAGTGTCATGTTTAAAGGTTGGAGCAAACAACATTTGGTACATGGAGGAGTTGGGGCTAGGGTGTCACGATACTGGAATTTGGTACCAATTGATGCAGAAATTTTCAAAAAACATTTTAAGCACTGTTGAGCACATTTTTAAACTGCACTGTTTTGCCATTGTGTTCACATGCTCAACAGAAATGACACTTAACAGTGCTCAAACATTAGCAGGAAATGGATGTTTTTTTGTAATTTCAATATCGATTGGTACCAAATTCCATTATCATGACAACCCTAGTAGGAACAGTACAGGCAAATCTATTACGTTAGTCTACATTGAAGGAGTAGCAAAGCAAGGCGTTCTTATAAGAAGCATTTGAATGTAGTTAATTTATTGTACACTGTGGACACTGAGTGAAGCCTCCTGCAGCTGCTGGACAGTCATTATTTTTGTCTGACTTTGCTTGTTAGTCTTGGGGGGAAAAATAGATCCTGAAAAAAAGTGCTTGATTTTAATTAAGTTGTGAATGTGTGTAGATTTAAATAGTCATGTTAATACGCAACTAGTTAATAGAGTAATTGGTCCCTATACTGAAGTATTACCAAATTAAGCACAAGGAATTGTAATGTTTTTCACCTATGCTTTTGGTCTCCTGGCCACATGCTTTATTAGTGTCATTTAGAATATCAAACTTTACTTATTTTTCTTTCTCTATTCATAGGATGTGGATGTAGAGTCTGACTTCAGTGCAGTAGATGTTGGCCTGCTGATTGTCTTGCGTGAAGATGTCTAAAGGACCTCAATGTGGATGCAATGTGGGCCATTATACTGGAAGGAAAAGTGGTTATGGATGATGTCCCTACTTTGCCACACGCAGTAGGTCTGCTTTTTTTGCTTTGATTTACGCACTGAATTCGGACTACCCAAAGACTACAAGCAACGTATTTACTCAACGCGTGTTGCTTTAGCTGGGAGGGAAGCTTAATGTGTTTTTTTTTTTCTTTTCTTTTTTCTGCGAGTGCCTATATGCTGCTGTGCTTTATGTTTAAAGGTTCTGTTAAAGGATTTTCAAACATTTAAAAAAAAATTTTTGTTTGTTTGCTTTTGCCATGTTGCTGTTTGCAGTGTTACATTTAGAATTGCAGCATTTTGGTGTTTAAAACACATTGTTTACCTAAAAAATGTATTGTGTTTCATAGGGTTGTCAAAAGTATTGAGTTTGGTACCAATCGGTACTGAAATTTTAAAAGTGTCGATTTCCCACTAACATTGCAAGAACTGATTGGCCATTGTGTTCACATGCTCAACAGATATGACTGATTGGCTATGAAGCTCATCGTTTTTACCATTCTTCACCAGGTGCAAAGATACAAAGACACTGGATTATTTCAAAGCACTGTCGATTAGTCGATCCATCAGCATATAGCTCATATGTCAGCTTATAGACAGATCAGCTGATCGACATGGCTTTGAAATCCTTCAGTGTCTTTGTAACTTTGTTTGGACTGCATGTGAACACAGTGGCCAATCAGCGGTGTTTAAGAACAAGCTCAGTAGCGCTCAAATATTAGTGGTAAATGGATGTTTTTAATATTTCAGTATTGATTTATACCAAAACTCAGTACTGGTACCAAACTCAATTCTTTTGACAATACTAATGTGATATTTTCTGTAGGAAAATCTAAACTTCACAGTCTAAAAAAAATCAGCTTTAAAGCTAAACATCTGTTCCTCTGTGAGTGTCTATTTGCTGCCATGTTTAAAGGTGCTGGTGCAATGGCATGTTTAATTACACTAATTTAAGTATCTTTTTTTCCCCAAGTATTTAATTCTATATATATATATATATATATATATATATATATATATATATATGTGTATGTTAGATTTTCAAACATTTTAGTAAGCTTGGGGGTTGTACTTCTTTTTAATTATATTTTTGTCTGCATTGCTGTTACAGCACTTTAGTGCTCTTTAGAACAGGTTTTTACAAAAATGTATTGTGTACAAGTGTATTGTCATGCTAAAATATCATGTTTATTGTGAAACTGCTCTTTTTGTAAAATAAAATGTTTACATTTAAGACCTGTATAATGTCATTACTTGTAAGTTGAACTACATATTTTATGTTCAGTTTAATTGAAGAAAATGTGGAAACCGATTGCACGTAGTTTCTTTAGTTGACTTTACTTAAAATGGTGGATTAAAACAATGTTGACACTACTAGCATTTAAGATGTTAACTGAACATGGTATAACAGTATTAGTTAAATAGAGTTAATAAAGTAATCTTACTATAAAACCCTAAGTAAGGTTACTAAATATTCAAGAGTTTGTTAACTAGAATTTTCTATTAAACTAACTTGATTTTTACCAGTTAGTTTACTTTAGAAGTTTTAGGTTTCTTACTTTAAAGCAATAATTAACTAAACTTAAGATTTCCTTGTAAGTTTATATTGCAAAAATAAGGCAATCGGTTTCCAAACTTTTTTTAAGTAAACTGAACATGTTAGAATTTACAGTGTGTGACAAATCTTGACAAACAATATCCTCACATCAGAAACATAATCTGGCACTTCTAGCTGGGTATGACGCAACATAACCAAGATTGAGAATGCCGTCCCTCTGGGCCATGTCTGACAAGACCAATTTAAAACAAGCAACATCATCAATCTTCCATTAACCTGACCATTCTTTAAACCGCCACATTATTTCTATATGCCTGCACAAGTTCAGATGCACATGTCTGCAAACCTTCATTAGCTAGTGTCTGGGATGTTGACTCATTTTCTCAGTCTCATCACATTTTTGCATCATGACTGGTCAGACAGGCATGGGTTAATAAAAAAAAAATGAGTGTGAGACAAAGTAAATCTAGACTCCTCATCTTTTCTCGCACCCCTAACTGAGAGTTCTAGGCCAGGCCAAATCTCCACGCTCTCCCTGGACTCAGCAGTGTCAAGTTAAGACATGCCTGCTTCCGCCTCGACCATCCCAACCAAGGCAGAATAAACATAAAAGCCATCAAAGGCAGAGCACATAAAATAAAAGCTTATTGCTGGGACCCAGACTTCTTGTGGGTTCCCACCTACAAAGATGCTTTGAAAAACATAAAGAGAGAGAACAAAATAAACATGCAAATCTACAATCCTCTATGAGGTTTTGACTCCAGTACATAGGATGTCTAAAAAGTGCTCCATGTCTACACTGAAAAAATTACATACTAAAAAAAATTCATGACAACATTTGTTTTTATGTTATGGCAACTTTTTTTTTATTTAAACACATTTTAACTTGATGTTTTAAGTTTAAGCTTAAATTGATGCAAGTTAAAATGACTTGTAAAGTTAAATCGGTTCAACTTAATTTAAGCATAGAATTTTTTTTCTACACTGTAATAACTGTAATAATAAGCATGTATAATTAGTTAAAATTTAATCAAATTCAGTTGTATTTTTAATTAACTTTAACATATAAAATGTAGCTATTTCTAACTGTTGATTTTAATGAAATAACATTTAATGAGACCTACCGATGAGTGTTTTTAAAAAACCTTTTGCAATTTAATTAGTTTAAAACTTTTATGTACTCTGAACATTCATTCTTTTATTCATTTTTCTTTGGCTTAGTCCCTTTATTCATTAGGGGTCACCACAGCAAAATGAACCGCACACTTATCCAGCATAGGGTTTACACAGCGGATGTCCTTCTAGCTGCAACCCAGTACCGGAAAACTACTCTGAACTTGTACCATTGAAATTAGAATTATTAAACCCCCATTGAATTTAAAATATTTCCCAAATGATGCTTAACAGAGCAAGGAAATTTTCAGAGTATGTCTGATATTATTTTTTCTTCTGAAGAAAGTCTTATTTGTTTTATTTCGGCTAGAATAAAAGCAGTTTTTATTTTTTAATAAACATTAAGGTCAAAATGATTAACCCCTTTAAGCTATATATTTTTTCCGATTGTGTATAACAATGGTTGTTCTGTAGACTAACTTGCCTAATCGCCCTAACCTGCCTAGTTAACCTAATTAACCTAGTTAAGCCTTTAAATGTCACTTTAAGCTGTATAGAATTGTCTTAAAAAATATCAAGCAAAACATTATTTACTGTCATCATGACAAAGATAAAATAAATCAGTTATTAGAAATGA
The DNA here is from genome assembly GCF_903798145.1 of Danio aesculapii. Lineage (NCBI taxonomy): Eukaryota > Metazoa > Chordata > Actinopteri > Cypriniformes > Danionidae > Danio > Danio aesculapii. Next base: position 35,513,278 of record NC_079436.1, on the reverse strand, counting down.
GTTATTAAAACTATTATGTTTAGAAATGTGTCCATTAAACAGAAATTGTTAAAATTAAACAGGGGCTAATAATTCAGGGGGTTTAATAATTCTGACTTCCACTGTATATACAAAAAAGTACTACACACATAAATTACAAGTAACAATTTTTGCAGCTTCAGTCAATATAGTGTTGATGTCATACTGTATATTGCCATAAAAGCTTCAGCAATCAATCGTAACAAAAAAAAATTCTGGCAGAAGTCTAATGTATGAAAAGCATTTTATGTCCAAGTGTCTGCTTTAATGTTTGGAATAATTTTGTAAAACATATACACACACATATATATATATATATATATATATATATATATATATATATATATATATATATATATATATATATATATATATATATATATATATATATAAATATTTCACAATGTAAATGTAATATTGTCTATCATAATTTAGACTCTATAGTAACATTCTTATTCTTACATGTGCTTATTAATATGAAAAGACGATTTATAAACACAATTAAATTGTATTTTTAGTCTGCAGTGCACTCTGGTCTGGGCATGGGCCGGTATAAGATTCTGACTTTATCATAACCTTGGATATAATTATCACAGTTTCACGGTATTATGATTACTGCTCTAAAACAGTCTTTTTAATTGTCTGGGTAAAAAACAACAACTTTTTCCTCTTTGAAAACAATATATTTTATTTTGAAAAACAGGTAAAGTATTTTGGAGCAGTAAACACGTCAGGCTATATCATTCAAATGAATCATTGACTTCTGCTGTCTTCATTAGTTCCAAAAAGACTGATTTTATTACAATTTAAAATAGCATATTTGGAGATCTATTCTGCTGGCGATACCGTTGTCCTTAAAAAAATTTAAATAAAAAAAACCTTATACCACAGGAAATTTTGGTGGTTTTAAAACCTTGACTTTTCCAAACTGCAGTATACCTTGAAAACGTTATCGTCCCATGACTACTCTGATCCTTAACAGTCTTTCAAATTAGTCTTGTTATAAATATGATCATTTGAGGTATAGAAGCTTTTGCTTTTTCTGCTGTAAAATTTTATAACAAAAAGTCAAGACAACAAATATGTTTATATTGCTTTAACTTAGTTAAATAAATCAGGTTTCAGCTATTTTAAGTTTAACTTAACATTTTAAGTCAGTTTGATTGACAAGTTAAGATGATTAGAAAAGTTCATTTAATTCAACTAAAAATTAAGGCAGCAAGAATTTTTACAGTGTACATTGAAGGACGTTTTAGTGGGTCAACATTGACAACAAACTAAATTAAATATCGGTTAAGCAAACTTTGAAACTCTGCACAATAATATACATTCACTGAATACACATATCCACTGCAAAAAAGCAACTCCCTCTGTACCTTTCATCACTTAATGAAATAATCTAAAATTCAAAAACATTGAATATTACAGGATCTTCAGTTTCACACTAATGACATGAGTGAAATGCAAACTGCCTAAATCAGATCTGAAGTGAATTAGAAAAGCGTCTGATAGACTGGGCCTGTTGTAGACCACGTGCTAACAGATGGCTGCTAATTAGCCAAAGAGAAATCACTTCCTCTTCCATTATCTAAATGCAAATGTCTTTGTGACACGTCGAATACAGCTCATTACTTACATTTGGTTATAGGCTTACTATACAGCAGCTTCTTCTACCTGGGAATGAGAAACTCTTGCTTGCTGGGACTCTACTAATTGGTTACGTTAGTGCTCTTTTTCCCACAGCCAGAACAACCTCCTGCAACCCAATCGTTTTGCTTAGGCTGGCAGAAATTCAATGATTTGCGTAATGCACACAACTTCAGGTCACTCCATGCCACAAGTCTGCCTTGGTCTAAAACAGCGATTCTCAACCCAGAGTATCTTCTTAGGTAAGGTTTCTCCACGACGGCCCCCAGAACTGCCAGAAATGATTGCACAATCAAATCCGAGACCTTTTCAAAAGATAATGCTTCTTGCTCAATGAAATTCAATACATGATGAGTACAGCTGTACATGACAGTACAGAATAACTAAAAAAGGAGCCTTAAACCATATCAATTAGAAACATGTAGGCTTTTAACTGCCTAAAGTTATTAGATAACACACACAGGATTGCACAATGCATCTAACCAGCAGGACTATGCTCTCAGTTACTGATCTAATGTAGAAAATATTAATTGGCAGAAGGTTCGCATGAGCTGATCTTGTTAATACTGACATTTTGAAGGTGGAACAGTAAAAATAACACCAAAAACCCCCCAAAGATTATTACACAATGTTTAGAATGGAGCAACGCAACAATGTTGTTTGATTGGCTTGTATTTATGTACTAATAAGTTTAGAATTTGTGAAAAGCATATCAAATGGGTGTCAAAACATTCTTGCAATGCAAGCAGATCTTCGTTTGCATGCAATGGTTCTCTTTGTGCAGAATTGCAATGGACATCATCACTACTATAATAAGAAAAAACAGGCATGCTATAGCACATCTTGAGACAATGTTGTTTCTGGATTTTGCACTCTTGTTTAATGGAACCACAACAGAATTTATATGGAAGTGGTCCAGGATCCATCTTTTCAAAATTCTTAGTCCACATGTTTGATCCGATCAACCATCCAGTTGCAAAGTTCATTTAAATTGACACCCCCCCCCCCCCCCCCCCCCCCCCCCCCCCCCCCCCCCCCCCTCCAACCCAAGTAACTTTCAGTTCCCTCAATAAGCAAAATATAAACATTTTGCTTTACTGGTTGTTTATATAAACACTTATAAATACATCGTCATCTACGCATCCATAAATTTAATTACCTTTAATAATACTTGGCCTTGTTTGTTAACATTAGTTAATGCACTGGTAAAAGAAGCAATATTCTTACAGCATTCATAGTCTTTGTTATCTTTAGGTCAGTTTTGAATATAGGATTATAAGGATTAATAAATGCTGTAATAGTATTATTTATTGTTAGCTAACGCTAAACAATTAGAAGGTTAACTTTTTCGTTTGTCATTTACATTCACCATTCTAACTAGTCATTTACAAGTTTATTAAAATAATCACACACTGAAAAAAATTATACAGCATAGGTTTTTTTGTTAATAGTAACTAAGTTAATCATGTTCTAACTTAATTTTATACGTTACGCAAACAGTTTTAAGTCAGTTTAACATATTTTAAGTTCAATGGACTCATAAATTTAATTCATCTTAAGAATTTAGGGCAACCAGGATTTTTTACAGTGTACTTGTAAGATTATAAACCACTATTGATTACCTAATTGTCTATTTAATTGGTACTAGAAATCATGCAATAGATACTAATGACTAATAGTTATATAAAAAGGAATTAATGCTAGTCCTGTACCACTCACTCTGATCCCCCGAGCTCTGAGGGTTGTGGAAATTCCAAATTGAACCAAAACAAAACATTACAACTGGCTTAAGAATGGCAAGGAAATTTCGGCACATGTGTCAACCAGCAGAATTTGGGTAGTTTTACAACAACAAAAAACTAAACAAAAAAACTAGTCCTGTACCAACGAATAGTCACGAGAAAATCAAATTGTAGGCTAGGAAAGGAGTATGTTTGTGTAACAAGTATGCAATAAATACATAATTACTTCTATATATACACTTTTATACATAGTATTGAGTAATCAGTAATGAACTACGAATGAAACTAGTGTATTAGCCCACTTATAGTAGTTGTAAATAAATAAAATAAACTTTAAGTTATATATAAACATGACACCAAGAACAACTTTTCTTCACGGTGCAGGAAAAAAAACATTTTGTAACTTTGAACAACTTTCATGACGGCAATGTGAGCTGCTTACCCAGGTGAAGGGTCAGGTTGATGGAGTTCGGGTACTGGATGCCAGCTAACATAGTCTGGCTTTGCCACCAGGTTGGTTGCACTGGCTGGTTGTAATCGGTGAGATAAACAGCGCCGTGGTGCAGTCTGGGGTCCCCAGCATTGCAAATGTGGCATGATTTAGTGACTCCCGTAACCCCGGTCTGTACGCAGAACTCTTCAGGCGGCGACCCGCAAGTGTTGGTGGCCACCACGGTCACATTGAAAGCGGCGTTAACGAACTCCGGCATGCAGCGCTGAGGCCGATCAATCTCGTCTATACATTCATCCATCGCTCCGTGACTGCACGCTGCCCACAAAGTCCATAACAACAAACAGCTAATAAGCGACATTGTGTCCTTTTGCTATTGCGACCTCGAGTTGCTACCGTCACTGTCTTGATCCCTTAAATCCTCGCAGTCTTTCAAAAAAGTTTGCGGTAACTCGCCAGCTACCGAGTTTGTGGCTTTATAAATAAACTCATGCGGAAAATGGTGGTAGTCGCTTCACCTCCGGAAAAGCGATAATAGTTGCGGCTTTTAACCTCCTCGCGACTTCTCTCCTGCAAACCTTCACTTTATTAGAGCTTTGTAACCAGCGCCATGGAGAAAAAAAGTTTTGGAGAAAAGCAACTATATCCGACTACACCCTGGCAGCTAGTGCGCAAGTCAATGTACTTCCAAAAAAAAATCTCTACGTCTACTTCCGCCTGAAGGATGCTTTGATGGACCGCCGCTAAACAAGGCAAGTCCGAATGGACAGGGAGATATGTGTGGGCGTGGCCAGAGAAAGGGGCGTGGTTTTCAACTATCCCGATTGGATATTTCCCCAGTCAACTGCAGACGTGGGCGGGGCTCTGGGTTTCATACCTCATAGATTATCAACGGAGCGATGAACTGTCTGACTGACCACTAAGTATCCATAAACAGTTATGCGTGCAAATATTTGGGTTAAAAGCTAACCTTTATTGATCATTAAAAAGCTATTGTTTGATATACAGGCTTCATTTTATCTCGTGGTGTTTTCTAGATGAATCCCCCGTGCTATGAAGTACTAGAGGATGGGAACTGTTGCTGTGAACACGGGGTCAAAGAGCAAGGTTATATATACCTTCCAGGCAAGGGTGTATCCGAAAACTTGAAATAGCTCAGCGTTACATTCTGTGGGCTGTTTATTAATATTTCACCAGCATTGTTTCAAAAGATGTAATGGAGAGCAAACTCCAATAGTAATCTATCTAGAAAAATCCTTCATTCTCGGATATAAAGGTACAAGTGCTGTTCTTGGGGTAGTACCCTTTCAAAAGGTACACAGTTGTACTTAAAGGGTCAATTTTGGTACTTCAAAAGCATATATTTGAACCAAAAAATTTTAAAAGGTACACTTTTGTACTTTTTATGTACTAACATGTACCCTTGAGGTATTAATATGATCCCTTCAGGTACAAATGTGTACCTTTTGAAAGGGTACTACCCCAAGAACAGCACTTGTACCTTTATATCCGAGAATGAAGGATTTTTCTAGATAGATTACTATTGGAGTTTGCTCTCCATTACATCTTTTGAAACAATGCTGGTGAAATATTAATAAACAGCCCAGTGACAGATCTCATACCTTTATTTTGGAGCGTTCAGTAGCCTACACACCTTGACACAAACAAAAACTGAAGTGAAACCAAAGATAACTGGAATTTTTTATATCCATTTTTATAATTCAGCATTTCATGTTTATTTCAAAAACTTATTTGCTATATTAATATATTATTATTATATGTTAATATGCTATATTAACAACTGTACACACATTTAAAGTTTTAACTGGATTAACTAACTGAGTAACTAAACCAACTAGCCAAATAAACACACAGATATCACTTGCAATTCTGGCAATTTGTTTCTTATTTTCAATTTTAAAATCCTGGCTAAACAAAAAAAATCAGACAGATTTTGGTCAATTTGGTCTCTCCTTTGGGAATACATAAAAGAGCTCTCTTAAATTAACACAGGATCCTTGTCATTCATTTTCAACATTTGCTACAACCTCCACTTCAAGACTGCTCTAAAATCGTATGAATGTATTTTATCTTTACCTATTTATTTATGTTTTTATATGAATTTCTTTGTTACTTTCCGTTTTTAAGACTGTACACTCTGTAACACGTTTATACATTTTGATGTTAGTATTTTGTAAATGTGGGCATACAATAAAAAAAAAAAAAATTCTGGCATATGACCTCAAAACCTTTTCTGAGATCTTTTTATGCAAATAAGCACGTATAATAACCACTGTATGCACATTTAAAGGTTTCACTAAACTAAACCAACTAAATAAATAATACAGGTTCGATAACTATTATTTTATTCAAATAGCCTAACTAATTGAAATGCAATTAGTTTTTGTTACTTTCAATTTCAAAACTTGTTTGTTATATTCAAATTACTATTTTCAAACTATATTACCTCAAGGCCACACGGTGGCTCAGTGGTTAGCACTGTCATCTCACAGCAAAAAGGTTGCTAGTTCGAGTCTCGACTGGGCCAGTTTGCATTTCTGTGTGGAGTTTGCATGTTCTCCTCTTGTTGGTGTGGGTTTCCTCCGGGTGCTCTGGTTTCCCCCACAGTCCAAACACATGTGGTACAGGTGAATCGAATACGCTAAATTGGCCGTAGTGTATGAGTGCGTGTATGAATGAGTGTGCATGAATGTTTTCTAGTATTGGGTTGCAGCTGGATAGGCATCCGCTGTGTAAAACATATGCTGGAAAAGTTGGTGGTTCATTCCACTGTGGCGACCTCTGACGAATAAAGGGACTAAGATAAAGGAAAGTAAATGAATGAATATTACCTCAAGCTCATTCATTGATTTTCTTTTTGGCTTAGTCCCTTTATTAATCTGGGGTTACCACAATTTATCCAGCATGTTTTACACAGCGGATGCCCTTTCAGCTGCAACCCATCACAGGGAAACATCCATACACACTCATTCACACACATACACCATGGACAATTTAGTTTACCCAATTTACCTATACCACGTTTTTTGGACTGTGGGGGAAACCGGAGCACCCGGAAAAAACCCACGCCAACATGAGGAGAACATGCAAACTTCACACAGAAATGCCAACTGACCCAGTCGAGGCTTGAACCAGCGACGTTTTTGCTGTGAGGTGATTGCGCTACCCACTGCGTCACCATGCTGCCCTACCTCAAACTGAACTTGTAAATTTATTTTTGTAATACATAAATGCAGATTACCTGTAAGAATAAGTAATTAAATAAACATTTAAAAACAAACAAACACATTCTATTCTGATAATCTTATTTACATTGATAGAGATAGAAACTCTCCTTTCTCATGTATGAAATATTTACAACAAAAGTGAACGTATTGATTGGAAAGCGAGAGCTGCTGTATACTGAATTATCTGGCAAGCTGTGTTTACTATTGATAAGGCTAATAATAGACTTCATACACCAGATTGCCAGTGAGTAGAATGATCATTAGAGAGTATTCATAGACATTCCTTAACATAATGCTATTGTGATTTAATCAAAAGGTGATCAAAGAACTCCCTCACACCTGGTGTCAAACAAGATAATATATCAGATTATATCGGTTCATTTAACATGACAGGATACATGACAGTTCATTTAACAAACAGGATAGAACCATATGAGGAAAGAAAGATGCATACACTTTCCTCATTTAAAAAAAAAAAATAAATCAAAACAAAGACTACATTGTTGAGCCAAGATTCTTGACATTATAACAGGCTGTTTAAACTAGACTTCTGTCTATCTCTCAGTCACCTACTACATTCAAGACAGGGTGGAAATGCTAGATTTACTCCCTAGTCAAAATGAGAAATGAGTGTCAACGCTTTGTCAAATCCTCATTCCAGCCCCCCGTATGAAGCCCTGCGTCAAGCTCAGGCACGTCCGGGATGTGCGTTGTCTGACTCTGAACACTTACAGCTGCAATTGTTCTTTAAGGAGACTTTAAAGTCTATCTGGCATATAAGAGGTATGTAATATGTAATGTCATCTTACTCGCAGGCTGTGTGCATACATTAAATTCTGCTCAGAGATATTCCAAGCATCCTATGGAATGATTTGTTTTATCAAGTAAGTCAAGATTTGTCTGTATGATTAAGAAACTGCAGTGAGCATCTGCAGGTTATATTTGCAATTAACCAACATTTAAAAAATAAGTTTTTTGCTGCTTGTTGAAACTACTTATTTAAAATGAGCTGCAATGAGAAAAAATACTTGTAATACTCGGACTTGTAATTGTTATAAAAACAATGAATATTTCAACAAATAAATAGGTTTTTTACTTTAACATTTCAGTATGTAGAATTTGTTGTAAAACATTTTTTTTACAATTAAATGCTTAATGTATTATCTTGCATAATATTAACAAGAGATTTAAGATTAGTGCCTTTCCCGCGAACTTTAAGGTATAATCTACTTAAAATTCGTAATATGTGGACATGGCCTCCAGAACATTCTTGATTACACTGCCATATTGAGTTTTCTATTCAAGATATGAGGACCGACATTTTCTGACAAGGCCATAAAAAAGGTAAGACTGAACTATTTGATTGACAAAGCAAAATGTTTGTTTCATTATCGTGCCATTGCCTACACTGTAAAAAAAGAAAAAAAAAACCCTGTTATTTTCAGGTAAATGTCAGGATGACTAGCCGAGAAACGGCTGCTTTAGATGGATTCATTGGGCACCCGTAATCACCTAGAGGTCACATATGTCCGCATTTTCAAAAGAAAACATTTTAAAATATGCACTATCTTTTTGAGTTTTAAACAAACACATTCTCGGCTCAATCTTAATTTCATGACACATTAATTGTAGAGACATTGAAGTCAGGGGCAAATGTCTGAATGTCTAGCTGAAGAAAGCCTGCTCTTGCCGGACACATGAGTTACTTGAAAGTGTAAGTTGAGAGCATGCAAAGTGTTATAGGACAAACTAAAATAAAATGAGTTTAAAATACTCAAAAGGCTGACGCAAATAATTGTCTCAATTTTTTTAAAGTAAAACATACACAGTATTTTACAGTGTGAATCAACATAATTCTCTTGTTTTTTGGGGGACAACAATCCACTTACATTTGTAAGAACAATTAGGTTGACTTAATTTGTGTTGGATAACATGAAGGAATTGTGTGAGCATTTTTTACAGTGAATGAAACACACAGCAAGTAACTTTATGTTTGCAGTTTAATTTATAGGTTTAAATAAGACAAATGAAGCAACCCAAAAACATTAAAGCAATAGTTCACCGAAACATTAAAAAATCCCCACCATTTACTCATGATCAAGTGGTTTTAAATTTCAATTATTTTTTTTTCTTCTATATGCTGTGGTCTTGCCCTGACTTTCCCTGAGGAAAGAGGTCTTATTGGTTATTGCCATACTTGTAGGTACTAATGTGCCTAGAGAGCCTAAACTTACCCTTATAGGAGATACTACACTACTTGATTAACAAAGCATTAATCTGAGATTTGTCAGACTTGTCCTACTAGCAGCCATAAAATCTTTAAAATGGAAAGATTCTAAACCACCATCTACTTCCATGTGGATTAAAGTGTTATCTTGTATACCTAAAATTTGTTTCGTTTGAAAAAGCGGCAAGATTTGTTTGTCAAATACTGGGGTAGCTTAATTTCATACTTTGGTATAACAGGACAGAATGCTAAGAACCGGACTTTATGTTTAATTTTATTCATGGTTTATTTGTGGCACTATGGGTTGCAGGTTTGGGGCATGAATAAAGATCTAGATTATTCTGCACTTTGTGTTTAACTTAAAAAACCCAATAAACAATTTTCCAAAAAAAAAAAAAAAAAAAAGAAGTTCTTTCTTCTGTTCAACACGAAGCTGTTTCTGAAGAATGTTGAGGGAAAATCATTGACATTAAGAAAAATGCTACATAAGTCAATGGCTTCTCTAACATTCTTCAGAACATCTTTCTTTGTGTTCACAAAATCTCAAACAGATACAAGTAGACGGGGAGTAAACGATGAAACAATTTCCTTTATTTGGTGAACTATATCACTTAAGTTATTACCCAAGTATATTTAAACTTCATCTGCTGCGGGTGTAAATCGCCCTCTATTGGCAATAATTAGCAAACGCGTCTGCAATACTAAAGTAAAGTCAAAGGTCAGATCTGAGGTAATTATTCAAATAAACCAATAATTCTCTAAATAGTATTTTTACGGATCAAACATAGCAATTAAGCAAAAACAAATGGTCATTAGATATCTAAAGTCGTAAACATTGTTTGCTGGTGTGTTCGAATTAATTTTCACAATCTGGTCAACATGTAGTAATCTGAGCGGCATCCAATGCTTTTTAATGCGCTCACCTAATCCCATACCTAAGCCTACCCCTTACAGTGATGTCACTAGCTCCATTGAGTGCATTGTGTCTTACACTGCATCACTGAGATATGCAGCTTTCATCATCAAGGCTGCATCCAGATACTATTGCGCCAGATTAAAAAAAAAGTTTAAATAAAATAAGATAATATCTCGATGTTCCACAAGTGCTCCACACATGGTAAAATTAGCATATAAAGTGATTTATAGGTCTCGAAAGATAACGCCACATCAGATCTCAATGTTCCAAAGCTCTCATACGGTTTTATAGGCAGACACGCACTCTTCCAACTACAAATATTTCATTTATTTTGCTGTTCATGGAAAACATTGCGTTGACATTCATAACTTAAACATTGCTCAATCTGGATACAATACTTGTCAGGAGTTCCTCATTACTGCAAAAGCGCACATCTGGAAACTGAGTTTTCGATTCACACCAGTATGTTTAAGGGTGGATTTCCAACAAACTACTTACTTAAGAGATTAAAATTAGCCATATTTTTAGCACGCACGCATACAGACAGACAGACATGCTGGAACCCAATAACCACTGAAACTCATAAAGGTTTACAACCAACTGAGGTTGAATTGATAGGAAGTAAATTCATTAGGGATCAACTTAAATCACTCTTCTTCCTCATTCTGATGCTGTTTGAACATAAGTATTATATCATCATAATGTCTACATCCCTAAATGCGTTGAGCTGCTGTGGTGTTATTGTCTGATTAGAAATTTGCGTAAACAAGCAGTGGATAAGAATTAATAAAAAAAAACACGACTAAAAAAAAAGGGTGATTTTTATTAGAATACAACACTAAGCATATATTTGCTATTAATTAAAAAAAGAATTGAGATACTGATGATCACAAATGGCTATTTTTAATAATTATTAGCCAAAATTACTGTCATTAGCATACAGTATCACATTTATGTTTTTAATTTGTCATGCTTTCTTACAAATAAAAAGAGAAAAGACTGAGAGAACCAACAAAACTCACACATAATTTACCTTCTTGCATACATCCATGCTCAGATGGTCGGTTCTAATATCCACCCCTGTTTCCCCCCCAGCCGCCGCCACCACCTCCTCCTCCTCCTCTGAATCCCCTCCCTCCAAATCCACCTCCTCCTCCTCCGTATCCTCCACCTCCATTAGACCCCCTAAATCCCCCAGATCCCCTATATCCACCTCCTCCTCCTCCTCCATACCCCCTATATCCTCCACCCCCTCCACCACGATATCCTCCTCCACCACCCTGATATCCTCCACCTCCCCTGTATCCTCCACCTCCCCTGTATCCTCCACCTCCTCTGTACCCTCCTCCTCCCCTAAAATCTCCTCCGCCTCCAAAGTCAGTCCGGGCCATCTTAGGTGGACGTGGACCATCTCCAAAGCTGTAAAAAACCAAAAGATGATGAGTTACACAACCATAACACCTCAAGCCCTGTTTCCACCTGAAATTACTGTATTTTCTGTGATCCAACCAAAAGCGGTCAGTCGAGATACATCACAGTTTACCTCATGGTATAACGGACACCAGTTAAAATAAACCTTATTAAATTTTAACAGAAGGTAAATCTTTCAAATTTAACAATATAATATAAGGGATATTTTACCAGAAATGTAGTGTCTGTCCTTGAAATAAAAACATAAATACAGTGAATAAAAAGTATTTAATCCCAAAAGATTTCTAAAATGGACTGATGGTTGATTTCTGTGAGTTGCTCTGTAAAGGAATGTGTCATGCATGTGGTTCTCAGATTGTTTTTCTTTATTAAAAACACTTTACAAATGTACAAACCCTGTCATTGTTCTTGTCCTCAGCCCAATTGAAACTACAGCTTTAATAGTTTTGTTATGCTAAAAACTGTTGTTTAGAAAAAAAAAAATCACAAATAGCAAGTTTAAGTTGTTATCATTCACATCAATTGATTAAAAACAGGAAATTATAAATAAATTCCACAAATAAACACTATTTTACAATGTCTCCAAGTTTCTGTCAGTCCTGTCATATTTGCATAATTTTTTAAGGCTATGACTCAGAGGAAATGACATCATTTGAAGCTGACAGTTATCAAAGATGCAATCTATCATTGAATTGTATGATTTTATGCTTGTTTTTGTATGATTTTTTTGAGGAGGTCAGACCCTGTCACATTTTTATAAGTGAAGATATATGTTTCTGGTAAAATATCACATCAGATTAAAGAATATGTAAAAATAAAGATTAATACAGGTAAAAACAAATCACAACAAATTTACAGAAACTTTAACCTAAGCCACATAACTACAATAATCAAATACTAAATAACACTTTTTTTTGTATTTTTTGTACTAATCACAGCAAAGTAGACAAATACAAAAGACTTTTTTTCTTTTACAAAAATATGACCATATATGATCATGGTGAAAATCTTTCCTGATTGTGGTACCGTTTAAAATACTTGAGTACACAATATATTTCACGATAAATATTACATTTTGACTGTTGAATTAGTCATAAATCATGCGCGCACATGCACGCGCGCACACACACACGCACACACATGCCATGGGCGCGCTTGCTTGCTCGCTCACTCGGGAGCGATATTGTGAGAGCGCTCACTCCTGTTAAAATTACACCAGAGTCACCGACCACTCCCACGCTTTATTCAGAAATGTATTCCTGCGCTGCATGAAATCTGGTCAGGTCCCGCGACAATGCACAGGTACAGCCGCGGGAATGCATACATACTTTTCCGAGTGGAAAAGAGAGGGGAGGAAAAGTCAGGCCAGTAGCCGAGAGGAAAAGTCACGCCAGCAGGTGAAATGGGCCACAGTGAGAGAGAGAGAGAGAGAGAGAGAAATGGAATTCCTGCTGTAAGTGCCCGAGAAATACTTTCCAGAAAACACACACACACGGTGAAATTTAGTAGTTGGCGCCTGTAGTGTTGTAAATACTTGCGCTCGCCTCCCTCGCGACAGAGCGCATATGAGATAAATTACATCAGTACATAATAACTGGCATCGCGGTGCACTGAAAAAACTATTAATTTTGACACCCCTACCAGGTAGTGACCAGGCGCAGCGCTGCTTGGCTTCAGTGGGCGACCATGTGAGAGCTGCAGAGAGCTAGCAGCTGGCAATGTTACATGAATCCATTTATCCATTAATCCCATCACACACGCATTTGTCATCTCATCATGTCTATGATTATTGTCTTCAGTAAGAGAGCTGGACGATAAATTGAAGGTGATTTTCATGTGCATTCTGTCAGTAAAAATGTTCAGCGCATTATTTACTACAGTGACAAGACGTGCAAAACAGCGTTAAAAATCTAAATAGATCAAATCAAATGATAATAAAAATTAGATAATAATTCTGTGTTAATGACATTGCGTCAATTTTCTGTAAACTATGGCTCCGTGTAGTAATTGCTGCAAATGAAAATGCCACATTTGATGACGTTTTTTAAACTGCAAATTCACTTCATAACTTCAGTTGAGTGTTTGACTTAAATCCTGTGACATTATTCCAAAGTCGTGTGTTTCTTAGTCAAGCTGAATAAATGAAAGCAGTTAAATCTTCTGTTTATAATAAAACACTGAGGGTTTCCTAGGGTTCCTTTGTAAAGGTATTTGGAGAAGATTTACTACTGATCACAATCGCAGCTTTGCTCAATCATGCTTGCAATTTCATATCGATGAATCATTCAGGCCTATTCAGTTGGAACTTCATCCTCAACAAATCAACTCAATATATGGGTACAATGATCTCACCGTGGGTTGGAGGCCATGAGGTTGATGCCTGCTGACGAGGGTCTCGACACGAGCCTAATGACGTTCAGCAAGCGCTCATTGATGGGATCCAGATTTCTGATGTATTCTGGATCTTTGGTCACTTCCACCACCAGCGCTTCCAATCCTGCCCTCAGGCCAGCCACGCCAGCAGCCACATCATGAGGAATCTGCAGTTTGATCCTGCACAAGACATAAATATTTAGAATGATTTAACTTATTGAGCGCTCATTCTTTTGTTCATAGTTTAAAGCTTTATGAAACACATACCAGTCATCAAGCTCAACAACTTCTCCATTGGATGTGATCTTCTTTGAGCCGAACAGAATGAGTTGAAGAGGACTGACAAGAGTCATGGATTTGGCTGAGATGGCTCGAGTTCGGATCTGGAATTATAGAGAGACAAATAATAGAGAGACCAAACACAACAACTCCCTAAGAATAAGGTTTCATGTGTTATCAATAGATACAAATACTATTTTGAAATTAACCATCAATAAATTTTAGTTTCAACAGTTACGAATATATAAAAATGATTTAAAATAAGTACACTGAAAAAATACATTGTTATTAACAATACAGAGTACTATAAAACTATATTGCTCTTGTTAGTCTACATTATCTAATGATTTACTTCATGTTTAAAAAAAAAAATTATTACTCTCAGGCGAAAAGCTTTAGTAGATATACACAGCTTTAAACATTTGGTAAGGTTTTTTACAAAAAATAATAACGTTATGTTCTCCGCCACCCTATTTATTCTGTTATGGTTTTGTTTTGTTTTCTTTTGCTAGTGCAGGGCTGCCCGCTAGATTGCGCTCTTGTCTTGAGGTCACTTGTTCCCTTGTGTGCAGGTTGGAGTGCATTACAGGTATGTCGCGTTGCAGGTGATGAGTGCATGACAAAAGGATTCGTCTTTTGTTCCATGCCTGATCGGTCCTCCTCCAGCTCTAGCATTTTATTTGGCTGAAAAATTATTTATTTTTAATTTGATGCTTGTTTAAATTACTTAATAAATCTTCATTTTTTAAATTATTTGATTGACGGTGTGTGCACTTGTTTATGCTGCAAGCTGTCTACAGCAGGACAGTTTTTTAACAATTTGATTTAAAAAAATACTAGGAAAATTAATATTAAAAATCATACATTGTTAAAAAAATTATAATGTACAATTGTTTTTAACTTTTTACTTGATATTTGACTTAAATTAAAAAGTACAATTTGTTTTCTGGGAAACAGCCCAAAATTACTCAATATGGACAACAGTATTTTTGTCCAATCATATTCTCTCTAAACTAACAAAGTCCAGAGAGCTGAAAAGTATGGTTCAGGAATATAGGCTGATTTATACTTCTGCGTAGAGTGATCAGTGTGACCCACGGCGCCTACCTTGTGCGTAGTTGTGCATGTATACTTCTGCATGCTGTTTGTGTTGCTCTGCAATAACACTTCCGAAACGAGTTGGCACAATAGCCTAGTGGTTCGTGCGCTGACATATGGTGCAGTAGCACTTCAGGGCTTCCCGAGTTCGAATCCTGGCTTGAGGACATTTCTCGCCCCTACCCCATCTCTCTCTCCCTCCCACTTCACTTCCTGTCTGAAATACTGTCCTATCCACTTAATAAAGGCAAAAAGGGGAAAAATAAATCGTAAAAAAAATACAAACAAAAAAAAAAACTTCTGAAACGCTAGCAGACAGTAGGTTATGGTTAAGCTCTTTGTCGAGTTTCTTCGCAGGTGTTTTGTTTTTTCTGAACGCTAACAGAAAATGTACAAGTAGCTAGAACTCGCTCATTCAGGGGCGGAAAACGGCAGACATGCAACAACTTTAATCATAAGGTGATCTGGAGCTCCTTCATGGGACTCAACACCTATAAACAATCATTTCATCGAGCTTGCAGCTCTCATCCCCGCCCATGCTCATCATCGCTACCAAACCAACCAATCACAGAGCTTGTGCTACATGTCGCTGCGATGTATAGTTACATTTTTTGAGAGGTGCACGTCAGCCACGGCGAGGCCTATGCGACCGCGCGAAGGCTGCGCAGGATCATATGCGTGTGTGCTTGAAGCAGAAGTATAAATCAGCCTCGAGTCTAAATAGTCTAAATGAAGTTTAAATGTAAAAAAACAGTAGTTTCAAAAAAGACTCTTAAAAACAAACCTTTTCCCCAAAGACAAAAAAGGGAGATGGATACGTCAAATCATGGTTGCTGAAAGGACAGTTGACGGAGGATTTGTGGATGAGAGCATTTCGTCCTTCTGTAGTCAGGATCTTTCTCTTTTCTTTGTGGTAACACACATTGGGATAAGAACCAAACGTCAACAGAGAGATCACCAAATCCAAGTTATTATCTGGTCCCACGTTGTTAAACACTTGATTTAGGAGACACTCTATAAGAAACAGAAAAGAAAAAAATCCACTTTAGATTAACACAAAAAATAAATCTCTTGGCTGTTATAACATCATTTAGAAGGATGGCAGAACCTTCAGGGAAGCCAACGTTAACAAGGATCTCTTTCAGCTGGACTTTAGCCTCCCAGGTCATCCTTAATGTGGGCATGTTCAGCCTCTTGTGCTCACAAAACCTAATCTCTGCATCCTCGCCTCCCACCCTGAAAAATAAGAAGAAATATTTTCACATAGCAAATTCCTCAAGAAATCAAATCGATAAATGTACAAACTTTATAGACACTATGCATTGAGTTTTGTTTTTACAATGCCCTCAGAACTCACCGAACTTCATCCCAGGCCTGGAAGACAGAGAGCAAGGCCACGTGATCAGAGAAACGTGAGCCTGCAAAGTTTCTATGAACAAAGCCGAGGCGTTTTCCCTCGTTGATGAAGGGCTCTGGGAAACAGGTTGCTGCTGAGATGGTGCACACTGCATCTCCAACACTAACAAAAACACACACCAATAAGTCAATACAGCTGGTAAGTGAAAAAAAAAAACATATTGGTAACAATAATAATAAAGTTTAGTTTATTTTTATATTGCCACATCAGCAACTTATGGCTATTTCAGGGAAGGATCAACATAGAAAAAAATATTATATTATTATACATTCAAAAACAACTTCATATTTTAAGAAGAGCTGATTAAAAAATAAATTATAAAATAAATTACCTTTTCAGATTTTTCATTTAAATTTTTGATTAAAAAAAAAAAACGTAAATTCTTCCGGGGGATACATTTTTAAAAACACCTATTAAAGTGCTGAGTATAAAAATCCTGTCTAAAATATGATTTATGGTGAGAGAGGCTTGACAGTGATGACAACATTGGTGGCACATCATTATTCAATAAATACAAATGTGTCAACCTAGAGTGACCAATTCATCATCTGGTATAAACAGTCTGGTCATGCCTGCTGTCAAAAATTACATTTGAAAAGTGTCTTTAATATACTCTTGGGTTGATATCTTGCTATTTATTATTTGTACAATTGTCCCATTCTATCTGCCATTAATCGTATTTATAGAAATGAACTACAGAATTAGTTTTCGATTGGCTGTAGAAATTAATTATTCTGTCACTCTCAGAGAAATTGTTTCTGACAAGCTGCCTCTTCTATAATAACCAATCATACATGTATGTATGTATGTATGTATGCATGTAGGGATGGATGGATGGAGATAGGGATGGATGTAGGTAGGGATGGATGGATGTAGGTAGGGATTTAGGTAGGGATGGATGGATGGATTTAGGTAGGGATGGATGAATGGATGGATGGATAGATTAGAGTGAGAGTTAGGTTAGAGTCATAAACATTCCTCCACTTACTTAAAGATGCATCCCATGATCATCATCTTCCCCAGTCGTGGTTCGATGGGCAGTTTGGCCAGGATGCGTCCCAGTGGAGTAAGTTCATCATTACTGTCTAAAGCATCCAGCTCTGGGGAACAACACATGCTTGTTGGATTTTGTTTATTTAAACATCACCGGAATCAATAAAAGCAGCAGAAGTTCTACCTCTCAAAGTATGTTCAGCCTCAATAACAGCATCCAATGGTGGCGGCTCGATGGCTTTGGACAGGAAGTTCCCAATGCCTCCCAACCTCAGTAATTTAATGCTGAGCGCCACCTCATGCAGCGGTGTGCGGAAGATTTCTGGAGTCATGTGGGTCTCCAGTCTGCACGACAAATAGTACAGTAAGAACTTCATATACTGTTTCACTTGGAGACTAAGATGAATATTGAGATTTCATACTTCTCAAAACGAGCCCGGCTGCACAAGTGAAAGCAGAAGCCTGGTCTGACTCGGCCAGCACGTCCCTTCCTCTGCTCCAGGTTGGTTTTGGAGGCCCACACAGTGGCGTAGTTTGTCATATTGTTGTGAGAAGTGAACAGCTTCACCTTCTGCCTGAATGACACACATTTGAAATGTCAAGTCATTTGTGGACAAAACAGGACATAAACACTGTAAAAAGATTCAATGTCAGTCGCTTCATTTCAAAATCTCATATTTAAATGTAAAATGTACTTGCAATTTTAGTTTCAATTGTTATTAATCTAATTTTCTTTTAGTATAGAGAGTTTAGATTTTATTTTCATGTCAGCTTCAATGGCCATTTCATGGCAACAAAACCCCATGTTTATTGACGCGTTTAGAAATTACAGTTTAATAACACAAAGGTTTAAAACAATAAAAACATAATTAAAAACTTAAGTTTTTTAAAAAATTTTACATTATAATTCAATACAACTTTTAAAGGATTCACATTTAAAGATAATACCTTCAAAGTCTCTCCAGATAGAAACCGCTGTCTCATAATAATAATATTTGGGCATTGCAGAGGTATGCATTTTACATGTAGGATGCTACTACAATACTGACATTTTGGTGCAACTTCTCCTTTAAGCAAATGTTTGTATTCAAGTCTGACGTCCAATATGCCATCTTACATAAATAATTAAAAGAATTCGATTTTCTTCCTATTAAGGGCTGAATTTTGTAAAGTTTGATTATTTGAGCACCGAACTCTTCGCTTTTTTTGTTTAGAATTTAGCTTTTCATTAGTGGTTTCATGTCAGAAGGTGAGGTTTTGCTTTAGTATAAAGAAGATTTAGATTTACCCTCATATAATTTCAGACCTGCACGACTTTGTGTTCTGTTACACAAAATATTTGATTAAAACATTTCGATTACCATTGACCCAAATTGTGTGAACAAAAACATATTTTGAATGTTTCTATTACTTTATTGCTACAAATGCATTTCTTTTTGCTAAATCTTTTTACTTCAATTCATAGCAACAGAACTACACTGATAGTGATGATGAGCTGATGAGCAACTAGCTGCAATTCATTGATGCCGCAAAATATTATGGGTTTCTGAATTCTACACATAACATTTTTACTAAAAATGTTTCTTACTTGCAGGAGTCGAGTACGAAGACCACATCGTTGATGGTGATGCTGGTCTCAGCAATGTTGGTAGACAAAATGACCTGTGGTGTGAAGAGAAATTGGTTTAACCCAAAGGTTTTCATTGATCAGGTACTAAAATGCAGAACTGAACTTTCACAGACCTTAGTCACACCGTCAGGCACAGGCTCGAACACTCGTCTCTGTTCTTCCCTCGGGATCTGAGAGTGAAGGGGCAGGATTCGGTATTGGTGACCACCTTACAAAGACAACATTGGAAGATTAGTTAAAAAAAATAAAAATAAAAAGAGGACAAAGTTTTTGCAGAGGAAGTGTTAAAATTACAGACCGAAGTGTGGGTTCATCTCCAGGTGTTTCTGCATAGAATAAATGAGGTTCCAGCCTGGTAGGAAAACTAGCACAGCTCCTGGTACTTCCAGAGTTTCAATGTATTTCAGCAAAGCCTCAATCAGCTCAAATGGAGTTTCCTTCTCATTCAGCTGAGACATGGCACGCTTGGTTTCTGGACTGTACTCAGATCCACAGATAACATTACAGTTCACCTGAAATAGACAAGTCAAGCTGTTTTGCAAGAAATGTTGTATTTCATTTATAACTATTTTGTCAAAACGTCTTTTTTGATGAGTTAAATGCATTCTTTCTGAATAAAAAAAAACCCTAATAATTTCACTATAACATCTTAATAATTAGCTTCATATTTAATAGATATTTATTCAATAGCTATTAAAAATGTTTTTAATAGCTATAATTTTATGTAATTTTATAATAATAAAAAAAAGAGTATATTGTCTGCCAACTTAAAAAACTATTACAAAGCAAAACAAAAGGCAAAGCATACATCATCATCTCCACCCTCTTCATCTTTATCTTTTCTCTTCCGGTCCATTGGTGGTGGTACAAACTGAGTCATCTGAATGCAGTCTTCTAGAAAATACTCTGAACGCATTTATAAAAAAAAAAATAGAATTATTAAGCAGTAGGTACCCTCATTCCTGTTCAGTATGTGAGATGACAATATTATTTAAGAAAAGTATTATTAGTAATCTCATAATGCATTGCATTGTTAAATTAAGCTTCTTACCTTGCACAGGATGTGCACGTCCATGTACCTCAATGACAGGACAGTTGAAGAAGTATTCCTTGAACATGGTGGTGTCAATGGTGGCAGACATGAGGATGACACGCACATCAGGGTAAGCCTGGACCACGTCTCTCAACACCACCAACAGGAAATCAGTCTAGACAGAAAAAAAACATTTTTGTAAATATGATGAAACTGAACACATCTCTGTAACTCACTTAAAGGAAAAGCTCACCCCAAAATTAAAATTCTACCATGAATAACTTTCCCTTAGCTTTCTCTCATGATGAACACAAAAGAACATATTTTGAAGAATGTTGGCAGCCGTTGACTTCCATAGCATTTGTTTCCTACAATAGAAATCAATGGCTACTAACTTCAAAATATCTTCTTTTGTGCTCAACAAAAAAAAAGAAGAAACTCATAAAAGCTTTAAAGCAGTTGAGACTGAGCACATTTTTAGTTTGAGTTGAACTATGCCTTTATAAAAATAAATAAATAAATAAATAAAAAGATATTGTCTCACATTTATATCCCTTTCATGGATTTCATCCACGATCACATGACTGATCCCACGAATACCAGACTCCAGCTTCCTCAGTAACACCCCTGTGAATAAAAGTCTTTTAGCAACATCATCCAGTGCTTTTGTGTCACAGAGTCAAAGATTTGAAAAACTGGAACATACCAACTGTGCAGAAGAGGATGCTAGCATGAGGTCTGGGCAGGAAAGACTCAAAGCGCACACTGTAGCCACAGCTTTTGCCCACTTCTTCACCTCTCTCAAAAGATACACGTTCTGACACTGACACTGCACTGATACGTCTTGGCTGGGAGGAGAAATAACAGCAGAGGGAAGTCACACAGGCGATCTCATTGTGGTAGGCCAACACACAAAATAAATAAGCGTTTCACCAGACTGACCTGTGTAACAACGATATTGCAATCGGATGCTCTCCCTCCCTTTATGAACTCGTCTAGGATGTACTGAGGAACCTGAGTGGTCTTTCCGCAGCCGGTGGCTCCACGGATGATGACCACTGGGTTATTGTAAATGGCGGACATGATTTGCTGCTCAAAGTTCTTGACTGGTAGCTGACTTCGTTCCGTTAGAATCTGTGGGAAAAACATGTTTAATATTCAGTGCTAGACTATTGGAACCTTATGTCCATTTTCACCATGAACGATGCTCACACACTGAACACCACCAAAAATGGGCCTTCATCGGCTGAACATTCTGTGAAGTATTATAAGCTGAAAGCATGCGCACTTTCAGCATTGACATAAATCCCATTAAACCTGGGATATGGCAACTTCCCATTTTTGTAGTCCACTTACAAAAGTGATTTTACATAAACAGAACACGCAAGGAAGAGTTATCACAATACTGAAATTCAGTACCAATTGATACTGAAATTTTAAAAACAACCATTTTCTGCTAACATTTGAGCGCTATTGAGTAAGCTCTTAATCAGCGCTGATTTGCCATTGTGTTCACGTGCTCAACAGAAATGACTGTGATTGGCCGTGAAGGTCATCGGTTCACCGAACTCACCGCTTTTTACTGAGTGTAACCACAGATACAGGGACACTGGAGCATTTCAAAAATATGTCAATCAGCTGGTTTGTCTATAAGCTGATATAGGAGCGATCCGCTGATGAATCGTGGCTTTAAAAGACTCCAGTGTCCCTGTATCTGTGGTTGCACTCAGTAAACAGTGGTGAGTTTGGTGAGTTGATGACCGTCACGCCCAATCAGTCATTTCTGTTGAGCATATAAACACAATGGCCAATCAGCGGTTTAAGAACGCGATCAATAACAGTCAATTGTTAGCAGGAAATGGACATTTTAAAAACTCATCCTTTAAAAATTGTGACGTCACTTATGACAGGAGAAGCCATTAATATTGTTAATTCATCTTCTTATTAAAAAAATAAATAAATGTATAAATGAGCATATCTGCAAAAACAACTTTCATCCATGTTTAGTAGTACATGAATAGAATAGTGTAGACACAAAACTTCACTTTAGCATGCAGATATTCCTATGCTTGCAAAAATAGCTATTAGCGATGAGACTAAATGTAAGAGACGAGATGGGCATCTCCGACAGAGTTTGAAGAGGTCAAGGACGACGTACTAAAGTGGGTCAGCCATCTGCTGGCGCTAAAGGAGGATATGGTCCAGATGACAGTTCTAACAAACTGTTACAATCAAAAACTGGAAGGGCATGGGAACGTTATATTCAAAAGAAAATATTCTTTGCCAGCTAGATAATATGGCTTTATAGGACAGCCCTGATGAACTGCCCAAATGTTGATTAACATTTTTAGAGATATACTACAAGCTATCTTGATATAGATACACCCAAGTATATCAGCAGTAACAACTTATACAACTTATAACATTAAAGGCACAACTGTATTCTATGGCTTGAATACTGTATAAAAGGCTGAGACAGACAGACCAGCAGCATGCTTAAACAGACTTCTGTAAGTCTTAAGCCTTTTATTGTCAGCAGAGAATAAAGTAAAGGATTTTGTTTTGTTCTTGTATTTGTTTAATTCTTTGTTTTCACTAGATTTAATTTATTAATAAAAGTGTATTTTTATTAAGTTTCTTCCAGGAGTGGACATTGGCTTTATTCGCAGAACCCATCAAGATACCTGTGGTAATGTATGAATCTAATTATTCCTTGAAAGACAAAACTAAAGATGGCCCTATAACAAAACTCTTACTAAGAAATGTAGTGAAGAGAGGATCCTGGTTTCTTTATTTAATCAGGGTATTAAATAAAGGAATCCAGCACATTAGAAAAACTTCAGTTGCTTTGAACTTGACTTCTAAGGTGTAACAGAAAATAAAAGCAAATGAGATGCAATAATGTGCATACTTACAGAACTGTTTTCTAGAACTTCTCACGTTATTTTAAATAAAACATGCAATTAATATAAATTCAAATGCATCTCTCCTGTGTTTTTGTTAACATTTTGTTAAGACCATCTTTCTGAGATCTGATTAAAAAAAAACCCCACATCTAAAGACAAAATCTAAAATGGGCCTAACTGGCATCAAATCTAATACACATGGACTAAAACACACAAAATTCCAATAGACTATTTTGAAGGATGTAAATAATAACAATGATCCTGATGTATTTCCTGTTTTATATTTGAAATTTCCATAGCTTCTGAGAGTCCGAAAAGTTCTGCTTATTGACAAAAAGTTACGATAGCTGTTATATCATTAAGTTATGATTGAATCGCCTCTTGTAACAAATACAAGATAGGTTGACAACAAGCAGGAAATGTTCAAGGGCCAATGACATCACATTGAAATGGTCTTTTTGATTTCATCGAGTCTTCAAGTGGTATTTTTCTCTCACCGTCTGCAGATTTTGGTCCTGTTCAAGCTGATAGTTGAGCTCATTCAGCAGGTCATTGCTGATCTGTTCCGGGGTGCACTGCAGCCAAAAACAAGAACAAAACATTTTCAGTGGTATGAAATCAATTGCTTGCAACAACTGAAAATCTCAATGCAGAAAAGCAGACTCACAAATGCTAGTGGTCCTTCATCAATGTTGGAGCTGGTCCAAGGGTTCCAGTTGACCTGCGGTGGAGACCACGGCACCACACCTGCCATGCTCTGCCTTTGAGAGGGTTCAAAATGAGCCAATTTCCCTTGTACCAGAGACACTGGACTGTTGGGGTCCTGAGGCTAAAACAAAACACACAGCAACATTTAATGCACATATTATTCTAGTAAAAGTCAAGTAAGATTTACAGTCCAACACTTACAGGAGGAGGAATGTGGATGCCAAGTTCCTGCATAACACTGTACAGCTGGTGTTGAACATCATCATTGATATTAACTGGATAAACATCCACCTGTCATAGCAACCAAAACCGGAAGTTATGGGTGTCAGCAAACACACAGGCCTCAAATATAGTTGAACTAG
The DNA here is from genome assembly GCF_903798145.1 of Danio aesculapii. NCBI lineage: Eukaryota > Metazoa > Chordata > Actinopteri > Cypriniformes > Danionidae > Danio > Danio aesculapii. The sequence goes on along the minus strand of NC_079436.1, from coordinate 35,488,799 downwards.
ACTGTTTAACTCACACTTTCTCCTTCTTTCTTCTTGGTCTGTCCTGTGTAGGCTTCTATAACCCCCAAATGGTACAGCTGACGGACAAGAGACAGAGCACAAGACTGGGCAGCCAGCTTCTTTGTAGAGCCATGCTCACGGGCAGTAACCCCTGGAAAAGTAAAACAGATATTAAAAGACTGGAACTATTTGACCTTATAGTTTATTATAAAAATATATTATTGCACATAAAGCATTCTGATACTTACTCCTACCCAACTGTCTTACAAAGATTGTCATCTCAGCAATAAAACTCCTACAACAAAGCAAGGGTTAGCATGAAAATGTCCCATTTAGCCTACAATTGTCTTTTTAACGATGTAGCGCAAACAAACTGACCTTTTAACCGGACAGCGCATGAGATCAACATTTCTGTGCAGACTCCGTACTGCACAACCAATCCAGAGCAGGTTTGCTTTTCTGCCAGACTTCTAAACATGCCATTTGTTTTTGTCCTTTCTAGGTACTGGAGGCTTTGACCCCTGATGGACGAGTGACACCAGAAATCACAACCAGACATTATTTTACCTCTCCCGCGTCAAAACCCAACCAATCACACACTTGACCATGTGACCTCTTAGTGTAGCCTAAGTCATGTCACATGTTTGCCCCCGTGTATGGCTGTGATTTCTGGCATCTCTAGTGTCCTCTTTTTAAGATCGTATAAACCACATGGACGAATCTCACAAAAACATGTCCAGGTCACATTTCACCCCAAAAGCAAGAACTGCATTTTTGTACTGAACAAGAGACACAAGTGTTTGTAGAGCTTCAAAATCACTAGTTTCAGATTCACTTTAAATATATTAGGTTAGGTTTGACACATAATAAATGCTGTTTATACTGAATGCCAAGAGACTACTGTTTTCTCCTATTCATATAGGTGATTTAAAGACAAAAATGCCTTCTTATACTGATTTTGCTTTAGGGCTACCTATTTTAGTCTCCCTCAATGCAATTTGGACCATTCATATGCAGTTTATTTAGCAGAAAATATGGTAAATAATTATCAACAATATTATTATATACTTTAATGTCTTACAAATAAAGCTAGCTGTCTTCAATTATTAATAGTTAACTCTGCTTTTAGATGCATTGTGATATTAAGTACATTATTCCCATTCATTTTAATTACCATTATTCATTCCCACAACTCTGGAGTGAATTATGACCTGGACATGTTCTTGATGAGTTTTGTGAGATTCACTCATATGACACTGGTGATTTTGTTTTAAAAGTAACATCCGTGATTTGTCATCTGAGATCTCCTTGAGGTTAGATACACATCAAGGAGTTCTCTGTCATTGTTTCAGTCCAGCAGAAAAACAAACCCTTAACATGTCACATAATAAGCCGTTACAGTAAATGGAAGTCTGACCTGTTGTGGTCAGGGCCCACTTGGCTATACTTGTAGTCGGTTTGATTTTTCTCCTTCTGAAAGAACTGGTTCAGACGGGCCTTTGCATTATCCAGAGTCCAGTTCCCATGCAGGCCAGCATTAAGATCAACTTCCTCTGATTCATAAGTCTTTTAGGTATATAAAAAAAAACAATTAATTCTCAGAAACTCCCTACAGTTGTATTTATTACACAGCAAACTGCCTAAACAAAAGACATACCGCTTTTGCATCCTGCTCCTCTTTCTTGGAGTAATACTCCTGCAGGTTAGCTCCTCTCTCCCACGGTGCATTATTACAACCAGAGTAGCCTAAACCTGTGACTCCAGGGACAGGTGCAGAACCCTCACAAGATTCTGAGACAGAGAAGAGTTTGGAAGGTTTAGTAAAGTACTTTATTTTATAGTAGCATCTCTTTACGCAAGAACATGGAGGTAAAATATACATACAATTGTACATTCATAAAGACCAGACTAAAACAAAGCCAAGATGATAAATAAAAACAAAGAAATAATTTAAATAACTTAATTTCTTTTATAAAACAAAAGCTAAAAAATTAAAACAAACTGCAAACATTTACCAATTTATCTACTCATTCTCATCCTCATGAAAGATTGCATATTTAAAAATTTCCCCCAACCTAAACGAACAAAAAAAACACCTTCATCAACATCATATTAGGGTCTTAAAGGGCTAGTTCACCAAAAAAGAAAATTTGTCATAGTTTTTGTTCTTGTCATACTCATCCTCCCACTTGTTACAAACCTGCTTAAGTGTATTTTAAGAGGTGCCTTTTTTGAATGTTTTACTAACAGCTGAGAGCGTTTTGTGCGATGCTTTTGTGCCCTGCGCCTCGCGTTGCCGTTGTGCACTCGTAGTTAAAAAAAAAAAGAAGTCAACTCTGAGTGTAAAAAGCGCGATACATCAGTCACATCTTTTTCATTCTCCAATCAAATGAAAGCAGAGGCGGGGTTTGCATTGAGTTTGTGTTGTCAAGACTGTTACAGAGACTTTTGAAAATGGAGGCAGAGCATAGAATGACCAAGAGGCGACACTCTAGTGCGATTTGGAAAACAGCCACTAGATGGCACAGCGGCCATTTTGGAATGAAAATTCCAATTTAACAACAGCATATTATAAGTCTGTAAAACAAACTATTCAAAGTGCTGATGATTGTGATAGTAAGTGTTATATTGTCGTCTTTCAGGTTATATCTCAGCTTTAATGCGCTTTTAAATAAATAAATAAAAAACAAAGCAGCTGCTTGCCATGGCAACAGCACTGAGATCCAATGGACAGCCGATCACTTTCACTCCAAAATGGCAGAATCGCGGGGCTGTTGCAATGGAACGTTCTATTGAGTGCCACCTCTTGGTCATTCTTAGCACTTTGATGGAGGTGAGACTGGCGGTTGCTGTTTTTAAGTTATTTTTATGTCACTAGGCAACGACTGAACCAGCTGCGTGTTGTGTGCAAGTGTGGCTGTTGATATTGGTATAATTTTAATATTTAATAATATTGTGATATTTGATTTGTGAAGTCATATAGCTCCAGATAACTTGAAACAGCGACCACCAGTCTCTCCTCGATCTTCAACAGTCTTTGCAGTTGTCTCGACAACAAAAACACTGCTGCCACCTCAACGGAAACCCCACATCTGCTTTTATGTGATTGGAGAATGAAAAAGACGTGACACGCTTTTTTCCACTCAAGAGTTGACTTTTTTTTAATTTTTACTATGAGCACACAGCGCGCATTGGCAAAAGCGGGAGTCGCAACTGGCAGTTAAAACAAGGCACTCAGGGCACATAAGCAGCGCGCAAAACACTCGCAGCCCCTAGTAAATAATTTAAAAAAAGGCACCTCTCAATGCAAAAAGCACGTTTGGTGTGATCGCCAATTTTTAGTTTCTACTATGGAAATAAATGGCTGCTTTTTCCAATGTTTTTTTTAAATATCTTGCTTTGAAAAAATGAAATTCATAAGAGATTAGAACCACTTGAGTGTGAGTAAATGATGAGGACATTTCCCTTTTTGGGTGAACTTTTAACAATTCTCTCACCTGCTTCCTTCTTCACAGCCAGATGTGGAGGCAGTGGACAGTTTGATGGGAGATTTCCAAATCCACCACCGTCATCATTCCCTCCTTCACTCGGCCCATCAGGAACGCTGACCTGAAAATTATGAACCTGATCTTAGACATTCACCCCAACACATCATATATGAGCAGGGGCGTTGCTAGACATAAAGCTCTACTGGGGCACGTACCCCCTTCCCCCATCCGCCCCCCCTCAAAAAAAAAGAAAAAAAATTATATATATATATATATATAAATACACTATTATTCACTATTATTTTGAAGAATAATTGTATAATAATAAGAATACTTTTATTTATAATATACATATGTATATTATATTTATTATAAATAAAAGTATTCTTATTATTATACAATTATTCTTCAAAATAATCTTAAATGTAACTAGAAAACAATGTTAAGACAACTGGAGTGATGCTAAGATCATTTAAGAAATTACTTTTGCATAAATATTAACTTCACTTGAATGAAATTCTATAGACAATTCAATAAAATACAAAAAAAAAAAGATGTGCTATAGGATTATCTGTTGTAGACTTGACACATGGCAGATAATTAGGTTTATTAAGTCTTACCTCCTGACTCCTCATCCCTCCTTTTTGCTTCATACAAAAATAAATCTATCAGGAGGCATGCTTAGTAAGATCACCATCATATTGTTTAAACTTTAGTTTTGTCCACTTGCAAAACAAAAAAGACTGTTACGCTGGTTTTCCAACGCATGAGCGGCGCGTAACAAGCAGCCTGCTTTTTTGGCACACATGTTTACTACCGGGACTCTCAGAAGAAGAGCAGCTCGTGCGCGAGCAGCGCGTGCGAGAGGCGCGCGTGTTCTCTGCGCACACGCGGAGATGCGTCAGTTTGCTTTTTGACTTCATTGCTATTACATTGCTTTCACCAGCGTTGGTTCGGTTGCACTTAGAGAATAACGTCTTTATTTCGGAATGACCACTCTTAATAAATACACTTGCATATGATATGAAGTAAATCATATCTCAATGCATTTACTGGGGCACGTGCCCCAGTGAATTGGGTCTAGCGACGCCCCTGTATATGAGCATCAGATGTGTTAATACTGACCCCTAGAGCAGGAACTTCACCAGGACTTATTTCTTTCATCCGAACGAGATAATTCACAAAATCTCTGGCAGCATTGGACTGAGCATCCTTCTTGTTGGTGGAGTTTCCCATACCGATGTAATTGTAAGTCTCCACACGTACCTACAAAAACAAACCATTTACAACAGTTTTCCTAAAACAAATTCCCAATTCAAAGTTTCAATATCATTTCAACATTGAGGAAGTGATAGTTCACCCAGAAATGAAAATTCTGCAATCATTTACACACCTTTTACTTGTTTCAAGCCTGTTTAAATTATTCTGCTGTTAAATAAAAAAGATATTTTGAAGAAAGCTGAACCATTTATTTCCAGAATATTTGTTTTCCCTACAATGGAAGTGAATGGTTACAGGTTTTCAGATTTTTTTCAGAATTTTTTCTTTTGCGTGTAACAGAAAAATGAAACTCAAGGTTTTTAACTACTTGAGGGTAATTAAATAGAGTATTTTCATGTTTTAGGTGAACTACCCCTTTAATATTAATATATGAAGATAACTTACCTCACACATGAATTTCTGTCTGTTTTTATTTCCAGCTGCTCGGATGTCATAGTTCGGTGTTAGTTTCTTTTTTCCACACCAAGCATACAGGAAGTTTTTAATGTCCGCCATTGCTGACGGCCTGCAGATGAATAAGATGTAAACGTAAAAAAATATATTGTTAATCGCTGATACGAAAACAACATGTTAAACTTTGCAATTTGCTCATTTCTAATGCTAACGTTCCGGTTAGCATTCGCCGACTGTAAAAAAATGAAGGGCCAATGACACAACGGTAAGTACAGTTTTTAAAGAAAACTCAACGCAAAGATGAGCAGTTAGCACATAACATGCCGTATTTTCAAAATACACGTATAAACAGGTTGCATTGGTTGTTTGTATGCAGGTGACCTGCAGCAATGAATGGGCTAACAGTAGCTAACGTTAGCCGCCTGCAGCTTCATAATGTTGGCATTTTTTGCGTCATAAAACATTAATCCCGTTAAACGAAACAATTCAACGAAAAACAACATAACGTTACCTCAGAAAGACACTCCGGCGAAAATCAAAACAAGACGCACAAAATAATCAGGAAAAATGCGTGTGTTTTACAGTACAAGCCGCATAGTAGCAACACACACTGGAATGCTTGGAACAGGAAGTGACGTAGTAGCAGCAAAAAAATCCAGTGCAAAGCGACCTCTTCAAACAAAAGATTCAGCAAAATATCAAATACAAGATATGACATTGTGCCTCCGTATTTAATTCAATTTAAAATTTACAAAAACACATCTATCTATCATAAAATATAAAAAAGATTAAGTGATCATACAAATCTTTGAAAAAAAAAAACAAACACACACAATCTAACGCACAATATTTAAAATATAAATATTAACAAATATTTGGAAAAAAAAAACTTAAACTTTTAACTGATTAAGTTAAAAAAAAAACGTTAGTTTTTTTTTTTTTTTTTACAAATTTAAGTGGATTGAACAGGTTTTTCCAAAGAAGCTTAAGATTTCTGTTGATTCAACTCATAAGAAGCTTGAACAGGCAGCAAAATAATTTTTTGTGTAAATCTTACAGAATCCTACAGAAGCCACACACACAGACACATATCTATACATATACATACATACACACACATACACATATATATACACACACATACACATATTATATATATATATATATATATATATATATATATATATATATATATATATATATATATATATATATATATATATATATATATACATACACACAAACACACACACATATACATATATATATATATATATATATATATATATATATATATATATATATATATATATATATATATATATATATATATTACATACACATACACACACACACACACACACACACATATATATATATATGCTTAGTATTTGAGTATTTTACAGATTATTGATTCTGTATTTTATTAAAAAATAGGACCTTAATAAATAAACAAATAAGACCATCATGTCATAATAAAAATGTGCAATAAAGCAAAAAGTAAGCTTTAAGGTTACATAAGTCTCAACTGTCAAAGCTGAGCTTATTAAAGATGTTAAAGACTGGATGACCAAAATTTTCCTTCTTTTAAATTCAGACAAAACACAATTACTACTTATTGGGCCTAAATCCTGTACACACCAGATTTCACAACTCGACCTGCAATTAGAGCGATACAAAGTTAGCGTTAGCTCTACTATAAAAGATCTGGGTGTCATATTAAACTGCAACTTAACTTTTGAAAATCATATCTCCCACGTCACAAAAACTGCTTTCTTTCATCTGAGAAATATTGCTAAGTTATGAAGTATGCTATCCATCTCAGATGCAGAAAAGCTAGTCCATGCTTTTATGACTTCTAGGCTGGATTACTGTAATGCTCTTTTCACTGCTTGCGCAGCATCCTCGATTAGAAAACTTCAGCTAGTACAAAATGCAGCTGCCAGAGTTCTTACCAGGTCTAGAAAATTTGATCATATCACCCCAACTTTATCCTCCTTACACTGGCTGCCTGTTAAGTTCAGCATTGATTTTAAAATATATCTTCTTACCAATAAAGCTTTAAATAATCTAGCTCCTGTTTATCTAACCAACCTTCTGTCTCACTACAATCCAACTCGCTCTTTAAGATCTAAAAACTCAGGACTTCTGGTAGTAACCAGAACAGCAAAGTCTACTAAAGGAGGTCGAGCCTTCTCATTTATAGCTCCTAAACTCTGGAATTCTCTTCCTCATAATGTCCGAGGCTCAGACTTACTCTCTCAGTTCAAAACTAGATTAAAGACTTATCTTTTCATTAAGGCACACACACAATGCATCACATACCGGTATGATGCATGAGTGTGCTCCATGCAGGTGAGTGAGCTTGACAACCACCTGTAGGACACACTCCTCCTGTCTTAATGTACCAGACATTTTGTTAGAAACACTCATATGCTTCACATGCTTGTTTCTATGTTTGGCTATATAACTGCACTTCATTTTTGCATTGATATTTAATATCTTGTTTAAATACTCTATGCACAGCAGCTACGCTAATTGTTTTCTTTGTTCTCCATTTCCACCTGGACATACTCATCTTGAAGCCTGTAGTGATTGTGCAGCGCCATTGATGTGATCCAAGACCTCCGAAGCGATGATGCCAACCATCAAGGACTTCCAGGAAAACACATACACTTAATACACTTCATTAAACATAGACATCACCTATATGCAATAAAACTGCAGGTTAACTATGTCTGTATATAATAACTAATATTTGATTGTAACTTTAACTTGATTTGATTGCAATGCAGTAATGTGCACCTCTCGTAAAGCTGCCTTTAAACAATAATTATAATAAAGTGTAATGCAAATAAACTTGAATTGAACATACAGACAAAACAACCAATGAGGCCACAATCCATCTTTATTCAATGCTCAGCTTTCAACGGTGAGACTGACCATTAAATATATCGCTACGAGAACAACAAACATTGAGGAGTTTGGTGTTAAAGGCTTTGATGCTCACGTGGACTGAGTGAGAACTGTGGAAATATGAGGACTTTCAATAAAAGTTAATGACAAATGATAAACGGGGCCAGAAGGAGGGCAGTGAGGCTGTCTAGAACAAGAGGGCAGTGAGACTGTAGACTGGCGGTTTCACAGCACTCTGGTCACTTACAGAAAACAAGGGAACAAAATGATGGTACGTTGGTTATGTTGATTCAAACAGCTAACAAATCTGAAAGTAAACTCAAACCGTTAATTCAGTTCAGTATTTTATTTGATGAAACCCACTGCTTCAGTCATGTTTTTACTAACACAATAACAAACATGTATTTTAACTTCTTGAGAACAAAACTAAAAGTGTCCTTTCAGGTAAAAATCAGCCGTAATGACCTTCTGTTGCAGGACGAAAATAAAATAATAATTAAAACAAAACAAAAATAGAAGATTCGTGTTAGAAAACGGAGTGCATAAAATCGCATTTTCATCCATTTCTGCCTGTCAGATTCTGCATCTTGAGGACATTTACAACTACGGCCGATACCTATGTGCTTTTCTTCATATTTTCTTTTAAAACAACTCTATTTTAATATATGTACATCTCCTTCATATATCTTAGGCAATAATTAAAAATCTGAAATCTGCATTTACGAGTAAATCAGTATTTAAAAAAACAAACAAACACAATCTCACTGACTCCGAACCGGCGCTATGCTCAACTCTCCCACTTCAAAACAACCCTTCCCTGCAGTAGCATTTCTGTACATAACCAATATTAGATAACATTTATATACATCGGTAAGCAGACATTCGTTGCGATGGCGTGTGTTTACAGTAGTCAGAGTCAGTCAGTTGAGGCAAGTAGCCTGGATCAGCAGCTGCTGTTCTTGAACTCCCCGTTCTCCGTGATGGACAGTTTGGTGGGGTTGGTTGGTGACAGGCCGTTGCGGAGGTTGTGCATGCTGTAGCGCTCCTTCACCTGAGTCAGAGCGCTCATCAGCCGAGAGTTAGCAGCGTCCAGAGAGCTGATCCTCTTCTCCTGTAGGACACAGACAGAGGACAAGAACATCAACATCTGCAGATCAGGCTAGTGCATTTTCTTTTTTAATGCAAGTTAAAGGAATATTCAAGGTTATGTGCTGCAACAAGCCTTTTGGCGAATAAGAAGAGATGTACACTTACATTAATGATTCAATAATTTACTAATTACTCCTCTACATAGTTGTCTGTAATTTCATGTGACTTAAATGTAATAGCAGGTATATTTGAATACCTGAATAATTTAAGTATCACACATACTTGAATATATGGTTTACAAGGACTCTACATAGGTGTAATGTGTTTTATACTGTAAAAACTGCTTATTATATGGTCTTACCTTGACCCTAAACCCAACCCTGTGGCAAATTTTGTATGTCAAAAGACTGTTAATTATGGTTTTTAAACATTTTGAATTACGAGGAAGGCATGTCCATGTAAACCACCTAAAGAGTACAGCAAGGTCACGGCCGTGTCATTATTCAATTTTGTGTCCTCGTAAACTACATAAACTAGCACACACATTGTTTCTAAAGCAAACGATGATTAGACTTGATTATACTAAAGATTCTACTGGATGCTATCTATCTATCTATCTATCTATCTATCTATCTATCTATCTATCTATCTATCTATCTATCTGTCTGTCTGTCTGTCTGTCTGTCTGTCTGTCTGTCTGTCTGTCTGTCTGTCTGTCTGTCTGTCTGTATCTGTCCGTCCGTCCGTTTATCCATCTATCTATCTGTGCATCCATCCATTAATCCATCCATGCGTCCATCCATACATCTGTATCTCTCTATATATCTAGCATCTGTATCTGTCCTTCCTTCTGTCCGTCTGTCCATCCATTCATCTGTCTATCCATCCGTCCGTCCGTCCATCCATTAGTTAGTCTATGTGTCTATCCATCTATTTGTATCCGTCTATCTATCTAGCATCTATATCTGTCCTTCCATCCATCCATCTGTCCATCCATCAGTTGGTCTATCTGTCTATCCATCTATCTGTATCTGTCTATCTATCTAGCTTCTGTACCTGTCTGTCCGTCCGTCCGTCTATCCATCTATCTATCCGTGCATCCATCCGTCCATCCATCCATCTATCTGTATCTGTCTATTTATCTAGCATCTGTACCTGTCCTTCCGTCCGTCCGTCCATCCATCCATTTCTTTCCATCTATCCATTCGTCCGTGCGTCCATCCATTAGTTCGTCTATCTGTCTATCCATCTATCTGTATCTGTCTATCTATCTAGCATCTGTATCTGTCTTTCCATCCATCCGTCTGTCTATCCATCCATCCATCCATCCATCCATCCGTCTGTCCATCCATCCTTCCATCCATCCGTCTGTCCATCCATCCATCAGTCCGTCTATCCATCTATCTGTATCTGTCTGTCCGTCCGTCCGTCCATCCATCTATACATCTGTCCATCCATCCATCCATCTTTCTATCCTGTCCGTCCATCCATCCATCTATCTGTCTATCCATGAATCTGAATCTGTCTATCTCTCTAGCATCCGTCCATCCATCCATGTATAAACATATACAAACACACACACTTCTGAAAACATTTATTCTTCTTAAACTTTTAAGTTGTATTTAACCATGTATATTCCTTTAAATATAACAAATCAAGTATAGAGCTAAAAATACCAAAAACTGTGGACACTGTTAATAAAACTAAACATGTTAAAAATAGAAAGTAATTATAATAATAAAATATATTATTTGCATGCATATAAGTACAACAAAAGCAGTTGATTGATCATTGGTGTCAGTCTGACAGGTAGTCAGGCAAGTGTCAGGCATCACATGTGCAGCAAGAGTCTGCCTTCAAAAGCACAACCACATACACAAGAGCACATTTGTGAGGACAGCAAAGAGAGGAAACCTTAAATCCTGCACAAACAACTTACACACCGCAACCAGAAGAAAAGCGAGACCATCTTAAAAGTAGAAAACTTTTCTCTGCAGAGGGCATCTGGTGTAGGGGGCACACACACTGGCTGGGGTGCTGGGGGTGTGGCAGCACGGGCAAACAGGAGATGACGAGGCAAAAAAAAGAAAGGAAAACGAAAAAAAAGCAGCCAAAAGCTAGAGATCACAGATATCAGATACTGCATCTGCAAGGAGTGACTCCTATCAACACATTCCTCGACGTCTGGGAGACGCTCTGACAGCTTTAAAGAGTTGGAAAAGCATGAACATACACTAACCAGTGGCTAATTTTGAATGTGAAATGACAAAACAAGCTAGGAAATGTTAAAGTATGAAAGTGTTCAAGTAAATGTAAAGTGTGTAATTTCTGTGCCAATCATTGTGTCATGAACAATAATAATAATTCTCTCAATAACCCCGATATCACTGGATAAAAGGGTTTAACTAAGTGAAAAATTATGAGATATTGAAGTTAAAAGACAATGTTGTTTGTGATATCAGTGAAGTACACACACGTACATTGCAAATAATAATGCTTTTTAGCTTCAATATCAACTGAAAAAAATGAATAAAAAGATAAAAAAAATAGATAATAAAAATAAAATTAAATAAATAAATTAGTTTAAATCTTTAGTACTTCTCGTTTTATTTTAAACAAACATGATTTCAGGAACATAAAACATGACATTTTGAGAAAATTTTCAGTTTCAAGTTATAGTGTATGTACAAAAAATACAACGCAAGTTAACGGGAGCCAAATCAGTTGTGAATAATTAATGACCAATGTGAATTTTTTGTTGTATTTTAGTTTATTTTTAGTATTATACTACACATCTTCCAATGATCATCTTATGTTTAAAGTCATATTTTTTAAATAAATATTAATCACTTTAATAATTTGATATTATATTATATTATATTATATTATATTATATTATATTATATTATATTATATTATATTATATTATATTATATTATATTGCTTCTAATGATCATCTAATGTTTAAAAAAGAAAAATTCTTTTCAAAAATAATCATTGCCATTTTTTTTTGGTTTGGTAGCCAATCATTAGCAGGGTACCATATTTAATTATTTTATCCTTGCATATTTTGGTTTGATTGGCCATTCAATATCAACCTAGTTTATAATAAAGTTACTCTAGGACAGGGGTGCCCAAACTCGGTCCTGGAGGGCCGATGTCCTACAGATTTTAGCTCCAACTTGCTTCAACTCATATGCAAGGATGTTTCTAGAAAGCCTAGTACAGGGATCAACAAACTTGTTCCTGGAGGTCCGGTGTCCTGCATATTTTAGCTCCAACCCTAATCAATCACACCTGAACAATCTAATCAAGGTCTTAATAGGTATACTTGAAACACCCAGGCAGGTGTGTAGAGGCAAGATGGAGCTAAACCCTGCAGGGCACCGGACCTCCAGAAACAAGATTAGTGACCCTTGGCCTAGTAAGACCCTGATTAGCTAGCACAGGTGTGTCTGACTGGGTTAGAGCCAAAATCTGCAGGACACCGGCCCTCCAGGAATGAGCTTGGGCACCCCTGGTCTAGGGTGTTTCTGCACATTCAGTTTAGCTTAAATGCACTTTAACACCGCAAACTACACACTTCACCTTTAACCTTCTTTTTATTATAACATCTGAAGTGTAGAGCAACGAAAAGGCTAAGAGGACCGAGTGTTGCACAGGTTCAGGCCAGGCATGGGTGTTGGATTGGGGTGCGTTTACACAAGCCTAGCTGAACTGTCTGCTTGTACTTGCCTGCTGGTATTACCTCAGTTCCATTAGCGACCTGAAATTCAGTAGCACACAGTAACAATGAGCCGGTCAGCAGCCTGTTTACTTTAATACCATCTAAGGTTTAGCAGCGAGTTCAAAGCATACTACTGTGCAGCACATACAGGCCAGACAAAACCTCACAACCAGACAGAAGATGATCTCTCAAACTCACGCTAAAGTTCTCTTGCAACTAATCATGCTGTTTATATGGTCATCTGCAGTACCTGTGCATCGATTATCTTCTGTTTGGCATCTATGACCGCCTGCATCTCTGCATGGTCTCTCTTCAGCTCTTCCTCCACAGCCATTAGCCTATGAATCACAAATGACATTTAGTCAGGTATCACATAGTTTTACAATTACAGATAGGTTCAAGTTTAAATTATCAGCTCTTGTTGAAAATGTCATTCTTTTTCAAATATTTTCCACATGATGTTTTTAACTTTCTTTGTCATGATGACAATGTAGAATATTTTACTAGTTATTTTGCAAAATACCAGTGTTCAGTTTAAAGTATAATTTAAAGGCTTAACTTGGTTAAACAGATTTTATCCCAGCCAAACTAAAATAAATAAGACTTTTACGAGAAGAAAAATATTATATAAAATACAGTAAAAATTGTTTGCTTTATTTAATTTTAGTTGCCACATATTTTAAAAACAACAATTTTGCAGGAGGAAATTTAAGATAAAAAGTCGTTTTAAGATAATTTTTAATTTAGAAAATCTGAAACCATTCCTAGCTTAAGAAATTAACAGAACAAAAATACCCTTTATATTCTTAAAATATAAAGGCACCTATTTCTTAATGAATTAAAAGCTTTTATATGCTGTGCAAAAATAAGTGTGGTATTTGGTTACAGTGTTCCCAATCTAAGCCAAATGTCAGTTTCGTTGACTAAAAGCTGAATTCCATAACCTATAATGAAGAAAAAAACAAGCCACTTTGCTTTGCATATTAAAATGGTCGCACTCCAGTATTTGATAATAGTTTTAAAAACTACTTTAACAATTAGGCCCAATCCCTATTCTATTTTTGTACCCCTACCCCTTCTCCTTAACCCTTGAAACAGAGAGTGAAGGGGAAGGGTTTCAAAATTTACCCCATAGAAATGGGACAGCACTACAACACCTGCACACGTTATCATATGTCACTGCAATCTCTTGGTTCATATGAGATTGACGATGGCGACTGCTGTAGTGACTGCAGTTGGGTTATTTTTTGGTATTTATCTTCAGGAAATCAATGAAGGCATATATCATGTTATCAATCTAATGTGGCAATATGATCGTAACTGTACTGTGCATTTACACCCTGGCCATATTCATCTAAACACACAAAAACAACATTAACATTATAGCAGACACTGTAAAAAGGTAATTCCCAGCCACTAGACTTCTCTGACGGGGTATTCTAGTGTCATTGAGTCACGGATGTCAAAGTATGTTGTGGGACGACAATACAGGAATTATTATTAGGGACTATAGATAGAAAATGTTGTGGTTTTTATTTTAGCGTTTTTTTTTTTTAAAGCATGACGGTAAAACACGAACACGGTTATGAATGTATTAAAACATATGCTTGTCTGTAGTAAAAATTTGTTATAATGACAAAAAAATACTAATTTGTGCATCTCCTGACTTCCGTGTGCAGCTATACATTTCATTAATGTATTCAGAACTCCAATCTCCACTCACCTGCAGATAATACTCTTCATCTGGCTGTCTTTCTCCTCCTGTTGTCTTCGCAGACGGTCCTCACTGTCCTCCAGTCTAGTCTTGTATTCTAAGAGAAGCTTCTGCATTTGCTGCTCCTGAGCCAGTAACCGTCTCTCATACTCCTCGAGCCGCCGACTAGACGTCCGCAGACGCTCCTTCAGCTTCGAGATTTCCTGTTCATACTTCAGGAACAAGAGTACAACATCTTAAAACCATTCCCATAGGGTATCTACTACCAGAGTATCTGCATGCATTATCACTACCAGTACCTTTTCTACATGTTTGGCATCATCTTTACTCTGCCCTTCCTCTTCCTCATCTTCATACTGGCCGTTATTCAAAACCCACGCAGCTGTTCGCTCCACTGGGGACATGGTGACGGACTCTACGGGTGACTGGACCTTATTGACACAAGCAAACAGTTAATGCTCAAACACTTGTGAATAAAGTAAACATACTCAAATTTCCTCAAGTCTGTCTTCACCTGTTTGCTGGCTCGTCCTCCTGGTACTGAACCATCTTTGGAGCATGTGGACTGCTGTCTTGATCGCTCACCGCTCTGCTGGATAGGTTCAGTGTTGGCGCTGCTGCCGCTGCGGATGGATGTGCTGTGAGGGAGCGACCTTGGGGTTCGTGCTCCAGCATTTCCTGCCACCAGCCCAACTCCTCGACTCTGCTGCTCCACTTTCACTATATGTGCAGTACCAGTGGTGCTCTGCCTCGGCACTGCCACCACCTGGGCTCCCGAGTGCTGGTCTGCCAGGGGAGGGTGCCAGCGTGCTGTAGGAGGCGGTGTCTCCTGTCCCTGGATGCTTCTGCGGCTAAATTCCTCCTCCACGCTGCTGGTGGAGGGTATTCGGGCTCTGGGAGTTGCTCCCCGGCCACCTGAGGCACTAGGACTGGCACTCCGAGAGCTCCCCGTGCTCAGGTTCTCCGAGCTAGAGTCAGGCTGCAGGGACTGGGCAGAGTGTGTGGACTGGGTTGAGTGTGTCGATTGTGCGTGCAGGTTGCTGAGGTGGTAAACAGGGTTTTGGAAAGACAGTGGTTGTAGGCTGCGCTGCTGGCTGAGGGATGGGTGGATTGGGCGCCGCACCTGTGGTGCACTCTGGGGTAAGTTATCCCTCAGCTGGGGAACTTTCGGGTGGACTGGAGGCTGGTGGAGGTGTGGAGGAGGGACAGGCCCAATAGAGGCCTGAGAGCCTACTCTGCCTAACCTAGATGGGGCTTCATTGAGTGAGTTGGGACCTGGATGCCCCTGAGCAAGGTAAGAGTCCTGCAAGTCCATTAAAGATATACTGCGTCCATTCGGGAGTGGACTGTCCCTCTCCTCTTTGTCGGAGAAGCTCATGCTGTGTGTGGACGACTGTTGACCCAGTAAAGGATGCTTTCCTCGGACTAAGGCCTCCATGTGCTCTTGGACAGGTGATTTGATGCTCCTCATTTCACTGGAAAACAAGATACAAAAGAATGAATATGCTGGACAAATTAAGTAAATAAAAGTGCAAATGCATTAAAATGCTTTAATAGACCAATTCAATCTCAGTGGTTTCAGGAAGTTGTGCCAGTGTATTGTAGCAAGTTTTGGTGTACTTGATTGGAGTCTGCAACTCTCTAAGAGAATGTTAGGAGGCCTCTAATTTATGGTATGACATGAATCAGCAGGCACACTAGCAGAACAAGGATGACATACTGACACACCAACATCATGTTGTCTTCATGAGTAGCTGAATTACAAGGTGAAGTTCTACTCTAGACTGTTCATGTCTTTGAACTCAGATCATGTATTTCTAAGACAGCAAATCAGTTCTTAAACATAGCACCTCGTAATCACAGTAATTACAAGATGACATGGATGTAGCTAAAAATGCAAATCAGTAGAGGTCACTTAAGAGAGTCACTATCTAAAATGACAAATTACTCTCTGATACCATATGCCATACCATATGTCTTGTCCATCATACTTAAAAACTGTAAATTTACTGCAAGTTTGCATTCAGATCTGCCTCCATCCAATCAATAACTGGTACTTAGTCACCATCTTAAACCGCCTTTCAGTCACCTTTCCACTGCATATGACATTCGGACACGATGTCGGAATACTATTTCTTATCTGCACCTGCTTGGACAACACTGGAATACATCACATCCAGTCGGCTGGTTACAGACGGTCTAGGTTGCAGGAGTTCAAATATTTTAACGGATTTTGTTTAAAATTTCTTAGATTGAATCTCAGTGTGGAAGCAAGTTTTTTAATACGAGTTTTAAAATTAAGGTTTGTGTCCAACTTGATGCCTAAATATTTGAATTCAGTGACATTTTTAATACTTTGCCCATTTATAAAAATTTATAAAAAAAATTTTATACCGATTTGAGAAACACATGGACATTTAAGGTAAGATTTGAATTTAGCAACCATTTAAAAACATTTTGCATTTTATTTGTTAATTTAGTAGCAACTTCTATTGGATTTTTTCCCCAAGCGTAAAGCACAGCATCATCAGCGTACATTAATAAATAAGCATCAATGCATATAGCTGGTAAATCATTTATATAAATACTAAAAAGTAAAGGTCCAAAAATAGATCCCTGAGGCACTCCTAATTTAATTGGTTTAAAAGTAGGCTTAAAATTGTTAACCTGAACACATTGCCTCCGATCACTTAAGTACGATTTTATCCAATTTAGTGTTTGCTTTGAAAGATCATAATTGTTTAATTTGTTAATTAAAATATCATGGTAAACAGTACTAAATGCCTTATGTAAATCAAGAAAGACTGCTCCCACCAACCCCCCTCTATCTAAATTTGTCTTTATCGTTTCTAAAAAGTAACAGCTAGCTGTCTCAGTTGAATGTTTTTTTCTAAAACCAAACTGCATTGGATGCAAGAGAGAATTTCTTTGTAAATGAGCCATAAGCTGCTCTGCTACAACTGGTAGGATGCTTATAGGCCGATAACTGCTAGTTTGCTGTTTGTCACCTGATTTATATATTGGTGTTATTATTGCAGATTTTAAAGCAGTGGAAAAAGAATCATTTATGGATTTATTTATCATTTTTGTGAGAGAAGACCCTAAAATATCTTTATATCTTTTTTAAAAAGCAGTATAAAGGCCATGAACATATTTTGCTTTACTACTATTCAACGTGGAAATAACTTTTCCTGTGTTTTTTGTATATTTTATTAATATGTTATTTAGGGTTGATAGTAAATCCTGAAACATGATTTATTTTAAATAATAAATTCCCAATTTGTTTTTCTTTCTTTCACTTTCAACATTCAGTAGATCTTGTTTTGGAATAAATGCTATACATTCTTTACTTTTAATTGGATTTTGTAACCTATAACGGGCTTTAGTCAGTTTTCTCGCTCTAAGGGTTAGATTATGATCTGACAGTCCTGTAATTAGATTATATATTTTGTTTATTCTCTCTGGTTTATTTGTAAAAATTAAATCTAATAAAGTTTGCGATGATTTTGTTATCCGTGTTGGTTTTTCTACCAGTTGTGTCATTTGAAAAGATTCATTTCTTTCCTTTAGTTGTTTTCTTCATGTTCTGTCTGCCCAATTTAGATTAAAATCATCCACGAGTATTACCTCCTTTCCATCACACGGTTTAAGAATTTTACAAAGAGAATGAAAAAAATTATTTGCAGCAGTTGGAGGTCGATAAATCACCAAAACAACAAAAGGGGGACAGATTAATAGTTATCCCTACACATTCAAGGTCACCAGTGTCTATTTTTTGACATTGAAGACTATCTTTGACATATATTAAAACTCCACCCCCTTTCCCTTTACTTCTATCACGTCTTTACATTTTATATCCCGGAACATTTACTAATGATTAAGGCATTGTAGGAGAAAGCCAGGTCTCTGTGAGACATAGAAAATCTAGATTTGAGTCTGTTAAAAGCTGTTCAAGTTGCTCAGTCTTTGAGACAATGTTGGCAATGTTCAAGTGTCCTCCAAAGACACCTTTTGGTTTTGTTGTCGGATTCCATAAAACAGCAGCGTGAAATACAGTCTGGAACAGTTTGGTTTTATACTGTTTTATAGATGCGATTTTTGAGACTGCTGCTTGTTCTAAGCAAAGCCCAGTTTCTACCAATTGTCCTTCACTATATACGGGTGTAAAATTACCTTGTAATATAATGCGGGAAACACCACAAAAGTCTGTCGCCAATGTTTCTGCAAGTTCAGGAGTAGCGTGTACTCCTGTATAATCCACAGGCCCGGGATTTACATGAATGTCCCCACACAACAGCAGCATAGTACAAAGAAAGACCGTATATTCATGATCAACCAACGCCAATGTAATTGCGGTGGAGGAAGAATGTTCACAAGCGGCATACCAGTTTCCCCACAACTGCGTTAGTATAGTAACCCAACACATACAGAGACAGCGGGGTCAAACGTAACAAAGTCTCTATTTTAGTATTTTTGATATACGTATTCCAAAACATCCGTTTTAAATTCAAATTTACTTTCGGGCGTTCTCCTGTGACTTCCAGAATGATTTCCGGTCTGTCGCTTGTCATTTGTCGTGTGCAGTGGAAAGGCGGCTTTACAATTCTTCTTTTCAATTGTTCCTTTCACTCAGATGTAGGCATGGGACGAGAACCGTTTTTAAGGTATACTGCAGTTTGAAAAAGTCAAGGTTTTAAAACAGCCAAAACTTTCTGTAATACCGTTCCTAAGGTATGTGTAATTTTATTATTTACTTTTTTTAGAACAACAGTATGTCCAGAGAAAACATATCCAAAGATGCTGTTTTAAATTGTAAAGAAATCTGTGTTTCTGAAACTAATGAAGACAGCAGAAGTCAATGATTCATTTTCATTATTCATTGTTCACTGTGCCAAAATATTTTAAATGTTTAAAAAAATGTAATGTATTGTTATCAAAGTGGAAAAAAGTTGTAGTTTTTTACCCAGACATTTAAAAAGAATATATTTTTTAAAGCAGTAATCACAATACCGTGAAATTGTGATATTTTTATCCAAGGTTATCATACCGTCAGAATCTTATACCGGCCCATTAGGCCCATGCCTACTCAGGTGTACATTCCAGTACAAAAGAGAAGATATATTTCTATTTCTATTACAAGATAACTTGCACCCTGGTCATGTTTCTACATGCTGGCAAAACTGCCACTTTAATAATGAGAACAAAAACCAACAATGCATTTCTTTCTCTATGAACGCACCAAGTCTGAACTTGAAGAGAAAACAACAATGAACAAATTATTTTAATTTCAGTTCTTTACATAAAGCTTAAAAGCATGACTCGATTTTTGATTTGGGAAACAGCGCACGAGTCATTAATATCACCATAAAGAAATTTATGGAACACAAGCATGTCCTACCTGTCTGCTGGGTCTTCAAATATTCTCTGCAGTCCTGAGGACACACTTCCACTGATGTCATGAGCAGAGCTGTGGTCCTGGAAGCGCCTGAGCTGCTGCTGGATGGGAGTGGGGCTGGACAGCGAGCGGGTGATATCGCCAAGGATACGTGGCAGGGGCCCCAGTTTGGCCACCGTCGCCTGCAGGAAGGAATTGTCACCCTGGGTTGGCGCGTTACCATGGTAACCACATTATGGACCATAGAGGGCAACCACATGGAGCCCGAGAGTTTGAGGGTGCAGATGGCAGATTGGTGGTTTGGCAGGAGTTTTTTTTTTTTGGTTGGTCGAGATAGTAGGCACCATAATGCATTGGTGGTAGGACAGCGTAACCATGGAGACACAGTGTGTCGGACAGGAAAGGGTGGAATGGATAGTGGCATGGGTAAACAGAGGAGAAAACAAAAAGGAAAAAAGTCAAATTAGGGATAAATAAAAGAAAAACCAAACACATGCTTCTACAAAAAAAAAAACGACCAAAGTCATTCCAAAAACAACAAACTGAAACAAACAAGGTAAAAATGGCCAAACGCAGGGCATGCATCAAACAACAACGGAAGGTTATGTCTGAGACAAGGTAAAAGAGAGGTTGAGATGAATTAACTCGTGGCAGGAAACAAAAACATTGTACAGGGAGATTTTAAGTGCAGTCAAAACAAAACCATGCTACAGACGCAACAGGTCAGCAAGGGTTAGAGGGAGGGCATATGGGAATGTGTGAATGTGCTGTGTCCAATGCCATCAAACAGACTGTTCCAGTTTAAACAGGGACATTAACTTCAAGGATAACTTAATCTAGACAATAAGTTAATGTCATAACACTGCAAACAAGCGCAAAGCTTTTTTGGTCACACACACAGCCACTAAACAATTAAAATCAGCCTCAACTTTATGATGTTTGTGAGAATCAAGCATTACTGACATGAAGCACACAGCTCAGCATAAGACATTTGCGGCAATACCTCTGAGGTATGAAATGTGCTTCCTGATTTTGAGACGTGGGCACTCTTAATACTTAAAGATGCACTCAATAATTTTTTTATGCTATTTATTTCATTAATGTTCCAGTTCAATTGATGTTTGTTATGTGGGCCTGTTGTGATTAATAATATCCAAATTTATTGGCCAAAATAACTATTTTTGGTGTAAGTCAGTAGACGGCTGCAAATAATAACTCTTTGGCATTTCCATAGGTCTCTTAACGTATTTTCAATCTAAATTTAATAAATGAAATAATTTTTAAAGCAATAAAAACACGTATTGTAAAGTTTACTATTTTATTAGTCTGACCAGATTATGGTGTTGCATTTCTTATATGCATGTCTTTGTATATGATTGCATTTGCTGTCCAATATGTGAATGCAAAATTGCTATGTGAGTTCTAGAAAATTACAAGCAAATTAGCACTAGTTTAATCATTGCATACTGCAAATAGTTATATTTTCATAATATACAGTACACCAAAAAGTAGTCTGTGACAAGGGTAATGTTGTGCAAGTATTTGTTGGGAAAAAGGAATATATTTTAAACATATTTTTGTCTCTTTCTTTTCAATAAACAATTGTATTTGTATTGCTCAAAGGTGATATATTCACTGAAATTCTTCCGTTGAGTGTGATATGCTTTGCATACTAATGAAGCATTTTTTCAGAAGTAGATGAAGCAGGTTGTCTAAAATGAACTTGAGCTCTGCAGCTATACTTCCTGTCAGCAGAAACGTGCTGAAACGTTTGCTTTTAATGTTGTGCAGAGAATTAGTAGAAAAAGAGGATGTATGTATGGGTGCGGCCAATGGAGGCCTGGAGAGTGATTGACAAGTGATGAATTCCACTAAACTCCACCTGTTAATATCAGCTGCCTATAAAAGTTGAAGTCAGAATAAAAATTGGTTGCGCACCTCCTGAATGCAACTTTTGCATTGCAATAAGGATAACAGAATTCTGTGAATCGAATTATTCATTTGTATCCAATAAATTTCCTCTCCTTTCCTTTTTTATTGAACACGCAAGGAACTGATGAATTATTCCAACATATTCACTGTTCTATCTAAATTTATTAATGAAGAAAAAAAATTACTGAGTGCAAAAGCATTACATAACATCTCTCTGGTAGGCAGGTGTGTTTTATCCCAGTATATTTTTATGTCTCATTAACAAATTAAATCTCAGTTTTTGTAAATCTTTGTAAAACCAGACTTTAGCCTACAGTAGATTTCATTCTAAGAGGTACTGTTGCAGTAAAAATGGTTTGGAGGGATTTCAGTACCTTGTCCAGCTGAGACACCACCTCCCACAGCAGCGAATGAAGCACTGACAGCTCACGGCCCAGGTCAATGTAGCCCTCAAAGCCCGGGGTGTTGGAGATCGTCTCAAGATTCGAGATCTCAAGCAGAAAACGGGTCATACCAGCCCACTCATGCTCTAGGAAGTCATTCATGAAAGCCATGTACTCCTCTTTGTTCCCGAATCTGATGTAATAGACAATTAGAAATGCATCAGAAGTACTACAAGTGCTCCAAGGCAGACTGATACTAGACTTAAACAAATACTACATTTACCAGCACAAGAATATTGTATTAATATGGTGTTTAAGTAAAAAACACATTCAATACAGTATTTATTTAACGTGTAAAACATTCCAAATAAACATTGTTTCTTGCATGAGAAGTATGGCACATACTTGGCAAAGTTAGCAAGATTCTGAATGACTTTGGCGATAAGGGTGAGTGTTCGAGAAGTACGGTCGTCTGGATATTCCTGCATGAGACCAAAGAGTGACGGGGACATGATGGCAGGACACAGGAATCGCAGGAAGAGCGATGCGCTGATCAGACGCTGACTGATGTCCTGCTTCCCTCGAGCGTGACACTGCTGCTTCCATGATGCAAAGACCTCCTTCAGTTCACGTGGAAAAACACTGGCCGGATTACAGCAGAAGGTTAGGATGGAACAAATGCATTTGCATGGTCAAACTACAAACAAGGACTCTATTTGAAGTTGTCAGCAAAAGCATTATGATTGGCATAAACCTCCTGGCAAAAAGATTTACTGTTGAAACAATGTTTTTGCAAGACAACATTTTGAAAATGCAGCAATGAAATTCTATTACAATACAAAATAACTGTTCTTGTGATGACAGAGCGGAATTTTCAGCAGCCATTACTTCGGTCTTAATGTCAGATGATCATTCAGAATGGTTAAATGATTAGTTGCTGAAATAACTTTTGAAATTTGGTCAAAGTTTAAAAATGTTGTGCTGCTGATTATTTTTGTGGAAAGATGTTTTCTTCAATATTATTTGATCAACAGAAACACAACAGAATTTAGGTAAAGTCAAAATATTCTATTGAAAATAGAAATGTATATCAGTTTAATTGTATCAATTTAATGCTACAACCAAAAAAAGAACATTTGAATTATAGTGTATGTGTTTTATGCCTCACATAAATTCACATTTTTTGTTGTATTATTTTAGAAATGAAAAAAAAAGGATACCAATAAGAGTTGATGATCTTGCAGAAGGCCAGTTCGCAGCACATCTTCAGGTTACTCTGATGCTCTGGTAGCTCATTGCTGGTGCACTTTGATTGGTCTACTTCACAATTTTCATCCGACTCGTACAGGGCTTTAATAAACTCTCCTAACAAACACACACACACACACACATATGATCAAGAATCTTAATTATAGAAGCTTTAAATAGTAAGCTTTTAGGTTCCCTCTACAAGATTTTAATACACCAGGGTGCACACATAATTTACCTAGTGCATCATGTAGGTACTTCTGTCCCACCAGTTTGAGGTATTCTTCAATAGCTTTGGTGGCTAGTGTGTTCTCTCTAAAGATCAGCACATCGTGGTCAGCACAGCGATCCACTTCTGACATCACCAGATCCGTTAGGAAGTCCTAATATAGACAGTTTAGTCAACTTTGGTGATTATGGTTAACAAAACTTAAAGGTTCCTTGAAGTGCCTTGAAATCAGCAGATTATTCAATGTGCGATGTAAATTCAGCTGAAACAGGAAAACAGTCCCTATAATATAAAAAACCTTTTTGTTCAGCTCTAAAGTGCATAGGACTCTCAACAGACACAGTCTACATTAGCAATGCTAAGTCTGCCTGACCATTTCTCCACTTTAATTTACAGCATTCAGTACAATTCCAGTGGGTCCATACTTATATTTTGAATGTCCTAGTTGCTTGTTTGTATGTGCAATGTATTTTCTCCCCTCTGGGCTTGTCGTAGACATTGTACATGCACACAGTGTGTTTTAAGATTCCAGTTATTGAGGATTGGGTTACTAATAAAAGCAGAAGAGCTACGCCGGCTATTGGCTAATAATTTCTCATGTTTTTAAGTGTTTACATGAATCCCCAGGATGAATGCACGGATGCATGTGAATAAATGAACAATATCAGCTGCATGAGCAGTTTTTCTGTAGGGGGTGGGGACACTTCAGGTACTACAGAGGATTTGATTGGTCGGACGTTGTGATGAGAAGCTGAAATATGAAGATGTCATCACAAACGGAGAAATTGCAAATTTTGAATGCTTTTACGACCTAAATGTAATTTCTCTCATTGGAGCATTTGGAGCACACTAGCTTGTAGACAACATAATTATTAAAATATATACTAACAGCCTAAAAAAAAAGAATTTTGGCTTCATGGGACCTTAACTAGCATCGTACCTTTGCCCGTCCTGTGCTCTGCAGAATATGCACCAGAGCGCTGGCCATCTCCTCTTTGTTCTTCACGCTTATGACCGGCTCCAACACAGAGCACAACATGGTATAGTTATTGGTAACAAACTCTGCAAACTCCTTGTACTGCTCCATGGGCAGAATTGAGATGGTTTGAAAGCGGGATTTGATGCGGATGGAGGGGCCTCCACCTTTGGCTTTGCTGGTGGTGGGGGTGCTTACTGGATACCATTTCTCCACAAACTGCCTACCCATCACCCCATGCACAGGGATGTTCACCAGGCCCACATAGTTGTTTTTGTCCTTTTTCTTTTTCTTGTCCACATCTCGGTAGATGTGTATGGTGATGCTCTTCATGGATGGGAGGCCGGAAAACTCAAAGTGTTCCCCCCAGAACAGGCAGTCGGAGCGGGTTTTGCTGGTGGTACGAGCGTACAGCATGTCATCCAGACACAGCTCACAGAAATATTTCTTTTTCGGTGGCAGGTCTTTTGCCTCGATGATCCACAGGCGGAGGACGTTTTCCGCCCGCCGGCAATTGTCCTGGAGGAGAGTTACACTAATTAAACATAGCAGCTCTTTTTAAGCATAAAATAAGCATGCATGCTTTTGGTTAAATTAAAAAACAAAACATATGACAGTCACCTTATTAGGCTGCACAGTTCTTTTGAGGTTCTCCATCCATTTGTCCCGTTCAGCAGCAGAGGAACAGCTGAAGCACTTACTTCCACCTGAGTATGCCACCTACATGAGGAAAAAGTACATTCATTATGGACATTTATTTAATGTAAAATATTTTATTTCATGTAATGGAGAAAAAGTTTGTCCTCATGTTTTTTTTTTTTTAACCTTTTTTATGCATTCTATGATACATGCAAAGATAAGACTGATATATCATGGTACAGTTTGATTGCACTGACATTTAATAATTTAGCTGACATTTAACCAGTGCAATTTTCAAAAAGTGTCTCGCATAAAAGACGTGCGAATAAAGCCACGTTTCCATTCAACGAGTCAAGGCGAACAAAATCGTCACTTTTCGATTAACTGGCACCAAACATCAACAGTAAAAATGGCATTTGCTGCAGTAGGAGAAGCTGAGAAGCTTAATAAATGACTTGCGCCTCAGAAGGCAATCCTGACATGCAGTGAACGTGTGGTGGCGTTTGAAGGCATCAGACACAGAGCACAGACACTCTTGATGCTGGAGGTCATTAATAATAAAAATTACACTAATACTGAAATGGTTATGGCGTTTTAGAATGACCAAAACAACATTTCAGATGTTTTACAGTGTGCTTAGCCTGCTGCTTTATCCATTCGCACACATTTTTTATCATCACATGATTTCTGCTAACAAAAATCACATGACTTTTTTTCAATGTGAGTACTGGAATTTGATTGGTAGAAGTGTTTACATCATAGTTTATGCGCATCTTTTCTTATCAAATAAAAAGCTTATCTTACTCAGTTACGCGCATAAAAATGTATTTTCAAAATATATGCGCATCTTGGCGTTTCCATCAACCGGTTTTCATGCGCAGGTCCAAAACGTGTAAAAATAGGTGGATAGAAATGTAGCTAATGTTACATATTTTATAACATTGTATATCAAATAGGATTCCTAGTTATTATTATGATTAGATCAATTTCCATCACTTTACCAAAACATGTTTACTGGACATGGGGTTTTAGAAAGTCTAATTAGCTAATAAATAAGTGAAATAATTTTGTGAAATCATGTAAAATATTAACTCAAAAGGACAGACTCAAATTAATACTTTGCTCACAAACTTCTCCCAAGGCATTATGATTCATATACAATACTGTTTCAAAGTTTAAGGAAAATTTGAGGATTACATTTTTAAAACTGTAAATAATTTTTTTAAACAAGAATGTGTCATTTTAATTCTGACAAGACATCTATAAAATCTATTCTATTCTATTTCAAAACAAAAGCTGCTATAAACATTATATATTATATAACACTGAACACTAAAGAAATATCTGCTGAAAATTAGCCTAAACGTCACAGAAAAAAAACATAACATTTAAAAATAATAATACAAATATAATTTGTATTTCAATATTTTTATTTGTCTTTTAATTATTATTTTTTATTTACAGTCCCCAAACCTCTTAATGCTAGCATAGAGTTAAATATTAATAAGATTAAGGGAATAACTTTAAGAGGCAAAGATTGTACCTCAAAGCAAAAATCTTGTCCTAGGATGCTGCTGTGTAAAGGTTTGATGTAGACATCCTCTTCCATACTGAGATCCAGAGCTTCAACAGCGCTGCCAGGACTCAGCAAAGACTCATGGGAACAGGACTCCTTCAATTTAGGCAGGCCTCGTGACCTACAACAGCACACAGAAATCACAGAAACTCAATTACTCAAGATTCAGCCAGATCATTTAGTAATAATTACATCCTCTCTTCCGATTCTGATATTTCAGTCTCCTTATTTACTGGCCACACAGTATCCTCAGCCACAGGAGAATTAAGATGTAAATATGAACAAAGACAAATTTATATCTGGTCAGAAAGACTTATAAATTCCAATATAAGTTAAGGTCCTTGAAAAAGGTGAAAAAATAATTAAATAAATGAAAATTAAAAGTATGGCCACACGGAGGCAGTCAAGTATAAGAGAGAGTTTCGGCAATAAATAAGTATCTCTTTATTTACGGAAAAACACATTCACACAACAATCCATTTACACTTATTTACCACGGTTAAAGTAATATTTATAGTAGAATCTCTGACATGCAAGAAACAACTTCCACAATCTCACTGCTTCCAGAAATAAAGTTTATACCTACGAAAAACAACTAAAGATCCACTTGAAGGAGTATCCCAAGAGCATATCAGGATATTAAAGCATTCCTGAAAAGAAACGGCTCCAAGAAGGTGTTACGTGTTTTCACTTCATTCTTTGCTGCAGGTGTAACTCAGGTAAGGTTAAAAAGGACACAGACGATGTGATAAACAAGAAAGGAGGCTGGCCGATGCAAAGTCCCCATGAGAACGTTACCATGAGGACCAGCCTATGAGGAGTGATGGATGAGTTCAGTACACAAACATTCTAAACACTTCCAAACACACACCTGCACAAGACCCACACCTTGACATTACTCATCACATGACTGGGTTTGTCGAGATGAGAGCGGAAGAGATGTGAGAGGGAATAAATATAAATATATATATATATATATATATATATATATATATATATATATATATAAAATGCACACATACATATCTTATTATATAAATATAGTCATTTAAAACAGGGTTATTCCACCAAATATTGTTTTGAAGTTAAAGCATTGGTATATAGTATAGAAATTAATATAAACATTCATCAGAAAACATTGCACTGTACAGTTTTTATGTAAATGTGTGTATGTTTATGTGTGTGTGTATATATATATATATATATATATATATATATATATATATATATATATATATATATATATATATATATATATATATATATATATATAGGATGTTTAGGATGTGGAATGAAAGGTGTTTTACTGCAGACCAACATAGAGACTGACCAGTCTCCAAGTACATAATATAATAAGAGTGTGTAATACTATTAGATAAAAGCCTAAAGATAATGGTCAATGGCAAGAGACAGAAGGAGGAATATCGCATGAAGTTACTCCTTTAATATACTGTATTTTCTCAATACTTCTGTGCAGGAAAAAAATTATACAAATATAGTTATTATCAATTATTAACCTCTTAAAGTCAAGTGGTATTTTGGGGTTTCCACCTGGATTCTGCCTACCCAAATTAAAAAGCTTCACAAATCATTTTAAAGAAAACCCATTGAATTTTCATAAAACATGGTTGAAAGTGATTCAAATAATTGTATATTTTGTCTGTGTTATAATAAACCCCTCCAAAAAAGTGTACCTTTTAGGTACTGTGTGGTCTAGGGTGCTGTAATTAATGTTGGTGATTCCTGCATATGTCAGTAATCATAGGAAAAAAAGAATTCTATGAAAAAAGAAAAATGTCTCTATTATAATCTATGCAAAAGTTATTCTATTCCAACTAATGAGAGAACGAAACCACTTATGGGGGTATTGGGCCAGTATGGACCTTTAAAATTTAAAGAATGCAGAAGTAAATGACGTCACGGACCTGGTACGGTATGGTTCCAGAGTTTAGAAGGATACAATTTGCAAAAAAAAAAAAAAATAGCAATGCCCCTTTTCGTTTTTGGATTTCCAGTAGCTATAAAGTTGAACGCGATGACACTGCACATATGATCAGACAGTTGGTCACACAACATGTACTCTATCCTGGCATAAGTAAATCTGCTGGCATCATTTTCTCTCATTATAAGAAATTGTGATGTTTCCTGCTGACTTGCATAAAAAACAGATTACCCCTCTCATCTTCCCTCTCATTTGGCCCTTATCCCAACAGAACCCAAACACAAGTCCAATCATTTCCCACAAAGCGTCCATTATGTGTCCATGGTACCCATTATTTTCATGAGTTGAGATATACCAGAACATAATTCAGTTATATGGGACAGAAATCATGCAATAATACAAGATAATATCTCTTTTCTGGTTGCACAAAGAAAAACAAAAAGACAGTACAACTAATGTAGACTGATTCGTGAATGGACAAATCATACAAGCCAGTTCTTTTATTATATTAAAATTTCGACTCAAAATGAATAATATATAGAATAATGAATAGCATAATGAATCATTCACAAGAACTGAACTGATGGATCTGACTCACTCATTAAATCTTCTGAATCTGACTTTTAGCCACAACTCAAGAGGATACTAGAATAACATTTGAGAAAAGTGCAACCAAGTTCAACCAATGATTGCACCTGCTCTAGCAGCGCCACAATGTTACATTTCTTTCTCTTAAAAATGCACGGTTTGACTGTATAACTTGAGTTGACTGCAGAAGTAGCTATACTTGGGATGAATATGTGCATTTAGGCCCTGTTTACAGATGGTATTAAGATGTGTTTTAGTCGATTTGATCAAGTGGATGACTCAAAATCCATTTTATCACTTCCAAAGTTGGTAGAAAACTCACTTTGTGTCATCTTGATGCTCTTGTGGTTGAAAACCCACTAAAGACCACATATTCCCAGCCAACTGACCTAATTCTTAACAATTACAGAACATGTTGAAATTTTGTTAAACATGATTTGGAATCTTCCACATTTGTACAGTTTCTCTTGCGGTCAGCTTCAGTGCTGTTGAGCATGTGATGTTAAGCCCAGGAAACATTGATCTGATCATTGACTGTATTGTCACATCACGTTGGACGCTTCTGGGCCAAAAAGCTGTACTTGAACACACCAAATGGACAACAGTGGACTGAAATTAGTATAATTTAGCCTATGTGAGAGGATATAACTTTTCATACCTGCAGGTGACAATAGTCTGTATTATCATTCCAAAAAGGCAAACCAGAACTAGTACTGCACACATCAAATTGTAAACAGCAAGATTTGCGTACCATTTTCAAAATATATTGTCGCTCACCACAGAAGGATTTGCTTGTACAAATATGTCTGATAATCCACATAATTTGCATACATTCAAAAAATGCGACAAAAAAAATTGGATTCTTTGCGTTCCCCCTTGACTTGCTTGGTTTCATTTCTTTTTGTCCTTGTGCTGTAATTCAATATCTGAACCATACTTGAACAGCCAATCAGAGCACTCTCTCTCTCTATCTGTTGCCAACTGCCTCAATGGTGGCAACTGAGATTCTACATGCTGAATTGGGCAAACACCAAATATTAGCCTAATAATAGGGGACTAGCCCTCTACTAGCCTTATTAGTGTTATGTAATGTGTATTTATATAGCGCATTTTATCATGTATAGCCATACACTCAAAGTGCTTCACAATCATGAGGGGGGTCACTCTACACCACCACCAATGTGCACCATCCACTTGGACGATGTGACTGCAGCCACAGGACAACGGTGCCAGTGCGCTTACCACACACCAGCTATTGGTGGAGTGGAGAGACAGAGATACGGACAATTCAGTGGATGGGGATGATCGGGAGGCCATGATGGGTAAGATGGAGGGAGTTTGGCCAGGACACCGGGTCTACACCCCTATTCTTTAATTCTTTAGAAGTGCCAAGGGATTTTTAATGACCACAGAAAGCCAGGGCCTCGGTTTAACGTCTCATCCGAAAGACGGCACTCACTGACAGTATAGTGTCCCCTTAATTCTACATTTAGCATTAGAACTCATAAAGACCACAGGCTGAGTGCCCCTGATTTCCTCTCTAACACCACTTCCAACAGCAACCTAATTTTCCCATGTGGTCTCCCATTCAGGTACTGACCAGGCTCAGCCCTGCTTAGCTTCAGTGAGTAACTGGTCTTTGGCTGCAGGGTGATATGGCTATTAGCCCAACAGATGCTCACTGATGGCCCGACATTACCCAATGCAGGGGTCACCAACCCTGTTCCTGGAGAGCTACCTTCTTTCAGTTGCAACCCTGGCCAAACACACCTGTCTGTAATTATCAAGTGCAGCTTCAGGTTCTTATTAATGGTTTCAGGTGTGTTTGATCAGGGTTGGAGCTAAATTCTACTATAAGGTCGCTGTCCAGGAACAGCGCAGATGGCTGACCATGGTTTTGGAGAGTCCAGACCTAACAATTGGGTTTCAGCTTTCACCTGGATTCGGATTAAATTTACTCAGCAATTTGGGAAGCAATATTACATTAAGAGAAAAAAGCTTATCAAATGCATTAATTTAGTCTCAGTGTTGAGTCCTTGAACTGCTCATGGATTATGAGAGACTAGATACAATTATGTGTGACAATGTAAACTTAAAGCTACATTTTCCATCCATCTCCTCAATACCAGGATCTCTTTCGGTCTCCATTTACAGAGGCGTGGTGCACTGACTCGGAAGGTTGATGCAGAAACAGCAGGGTGACTCCTGATAGAGGGCTCACTTCCAGCTCTCGATACGTTTCACCTGCGCTGACTCGGACAGCTAAGCAGATCAGTGCACAGTCAGCCCGTATCCGGACACAGCTCTCCCACATTATCCAGGAAATCGGATCCGTCCGCTGGGACTGCGCTGCCACATTCAAGCTCTTTACAGGCAAAGCTTCTAAGTCCACTATGAACACAAGCCTAGTATTTTCATTCAGACCACATAGTGAGAGGTGATTCTGCCACAGCGAAGGTTGATTACTTCAAAGCCTCTAATGTGCTATTTACATTTTCTTTTCGGCTACAAGTTCAAATGTTTTCCCACAGCCAGCCATTCAGAGAAACTAAGAAAGCAGAAAACTGTGGCCTTATCTGAAGGGAGCTTTCGTTAGCTGGATGCTCTTGGCATGATCACAATACGTGTGGGAACCAATTAAATTTGTGTGGATTGCTTCAGCTTTTCGATATGTCTAGCAAACTTTTGTAGCCTGAAATGCAAATAAACAGGCAAAGAAAAAGCCCAAGTGAATTGATATTTACACACCAGATTCAAGCCACATTAATATGCACTATGAAAGGGTTTGTAACTACTGCAAGGAAAGAAATATATATAAAAACACCTCAGTAAAATTAGGTTAGTTGGTTAGCTTTAAATTGTGAATAGTTTAACATTACATTCTGATATTTCTGTCAAATTAGTTGGTTCTCCCAATTAAAAACTATAAAATTTGTTGAAGGAAATCTTTACATTTCAATCATTATTAGTATATTAGGCTTTTTTTTTTGTTTGTTTAACTGGACAAAATTAAGTACAATTTGATGAAATGGCAATATTTAAGTATTCATCCTGTGATTGAAACCCTGCCAATGTTTTTTTTTTAATATAGAAAAACATCACTGTCATAAGTCTTTAAAATTGGGAATGAGATAACATTTGGCAGAGCCGTGCCTGCTGTTCATATATTTTTATAATAATGTAAATTCTCACACACACACATCTTTTTTTTTTTGTGTGTTAAGCGAATGATGACATTCCCTGTGTAGTGTTGTCAATAGTAAACAAGTCAATGAGTCAGCAGTTCTAGACGTACATGCATACATGAATGCAAACAGCTGAAGATGACTTCCAGTTTTCTATCCTCTCTTTAAACCGACATATAATACTCTGAGTAGTTGGAAAAGAAAGCTAAACTTTCTTTACTAAACAACTGATGCAGATCCACCGGAAACTGACTACTCCAAAAAACCAAAAACAAATCATATTTCATCACTTGCAAAGCGACAATAAGGAAAGAGTGTCCTTAAGATCAGATCTGAAAGCAAAACTGAATTTTAAACAGGATGAAACATGAAAAAGCAAAGTTGTATGGACTACGTTTATGCAACCATTACTAATAAACAAAAGTTCTATAAACAAACTTTTCCCCTCAGTAATAATTTTACAAAGCAAGGACTGATTAAACTGATAAATAAACAGAAAAGACATTTATGTTTTAAAATATTTCTACTTTGAATAAAATTAATCAAATACCCTTTATTATAAAAGTGTCATGGTTTTCACATAAATACAATTCAATTCAATTAAATTTCAATTCACCTTTATTTGTATAGCGCTTCTACAATGTAGATTGTGTCAAAGCAGCTTCACATAAAAGGTCACAGTAAATAGGAACAGTGTAGTTCACTCAAAATACACTCAAAAAAATGATGTTTACTGTTCTAACTATTTACTTAAAATGAGCGGAAACACAATTATTGAGTTCTTATTGTGATAACATAATCGTTTTATGTTCAATCCACTTACATTTGTAAATACTAATACGTCAACTTAATTCCTTCATGTTGTCTGAACACAAATGATTGTGTAGAACCCAGATTTTTACAGTGTACTAAGCGGTACAACAACACTCCTCAACACTGATAATTTAAAATATTTCTGAAAGATCATGTGATACTGAAAATGAAAGATGCTGACACCAAGGTTGCACACAATATCGTTTGAGCATCCATATAGCAATGAGTGCATCCGCAACGGTCACATTGCAGGATATGCAATGTTGAGTGGAGTTGACCAGAAACCACAGGTAAAAATATATGAGATTTGTGGAGACACTACAGAATTTATTCATAATAGAGTAAAATGTAAATCATCAGCAAAGCGTTTAAGGCCCATTGCTTAGTGAGCATTTTAAAAGAGTTTTAATAGTGTACAAAGGAGTTTAATAAAGATTCATTCATTTTCCTTCGGCTTAGTCTAAGATTTATCAGAGGTCGCCACAGCAGAATGAACCGACAACTATTCTAACATATGTTTTATGAAGCAAATGCCCTTCCAGCCATAACCCAGTACTGGGAAATTAAGATTCAATAAGATTCTAATAATTCTGACTTCAACTGTATATAATAACTGACATAAAATACATATTTCTATTCCAGTCCCCTTCAAAATCATCCCAATAAATCTGAAGCAATGGCTTTCCAAATAGAGCTATTTAAGTCATGGTGAAATTTATTTATATCACAATATATAATCGCAGAAAAAAAAGGCAAATTTCCAATTTTTACAATATCATGCAGCCCTTGCTGTCACTACATTGTAAAACCTTAAAGTAAACAAAAAGGTTTATGAGGGTCATTCCATCAAATATTGATGTCCTAAATCTTCTGAAGAGAAGTCAATATTGTGTTGCTAAAAACATTCTAAATGACAAATTTTATATTCAGGTGGCAAGAAATGTCATCAGTAGTTTGCAGTATAAAATATATGTATTTATATACATCACATTTAAATCATCAATCCAAAAAACTGAGAATTTTCAACAGACAATTTTTTTTCATAGACATATGTAGTCTCAGTCAAATAAAGTGACTTCTTTCAAAAACATCGACATCTTTAATCTTTTGAAGATGAATCAGTTTTGCCAAAAAAATAGCAAGAAAGTGGCAAGAAATGTTACAGTAGTTTGTAGAATAAAATTAAAAAAAAATTTTTTTTATATCATCTATAAATCATCAATCCAAAAAACAGAGGATTGACAATTATTTTTTTCCATAGACATATGTAATCTCAGTCAAATAAAGTAAATACAAAACAGCTTTACTGACTGCAAACTAAATTGAATGACAGTATACATAAATTATAAACAATTTTTTTTTGGGAGAACTATCCAATTAAACACACCTATACACATGCACAAACATGCATCCATAAATGTAGTGACAGATGTCTGATAAGAATTCAGCTGTAATTCATCTCAATCAAACTGTCACATGCAGTTCCTCAATCTTGGCCAAAGTGATGAACACACACACTTCTCCCAAGCCTCACTTTATGTGCTAAAGCCCCTCACAAACAGATGCCCTCAAATCCGCAAGGAGCAGCATGAGAAAATCAGCGTGATTAGAATCGTACCACCTCCTCATCTGTAGTCAAACCACAGCAGCGGTGGCCATTAGTGTATACAGAGACACCAGCGACATCTCAGCCTTTATCCTGTGCCAACTAACACAAACAAAACAGGTGGAAATGTAACTTCTGGTTCGTCACCGTAGGTAAGCAGCCCTAATCCAGCCCCTGGGCCTGTGACACACTGATGGTGTAGTAATAAAGCAAAAGTGACTTTCCCTAATGCTATTAACAGGCCTGCTTATCCATTAATTCTACAGCAAAGAAAGATTTATAGCTCTTACACACCCGACCGAAACACTGTGAGGAAGTAAATCACGAGTAAATCTGACAAACCCAATGACGGAAAACAAAGAGCCACTGTCAGTTTGATGTAACGTCTCATGGGTGGACAGTGTTGGACTTTAATATCTGGAGAAAGCTATTCATCTTAAAGTTGGATTAAAAAAAGTTTAATGAATGTACAAAAAAGTTAATTAAACAAAGTTCTCATTTGTTCTGATCAAATTAAACATTTCAGATTACAATCAAAATGACAATAATAATAATTATCTTGATTAATTAAACAAAAATAATAATTTAGTTAGGATAAATGGCAACTTATGAATGGTGATAAATAGAGAAAGATATGCTTTAAGTGAAAACAAAAACAAAACTAGATTTCATTTAATACAGATGTTATATATTATTATGCTGAGTAAAACATAGAAATATTATGATTATTTTTTTTTTAAACAGTCAGAACAGGATTAATTAATTATTTTTAACAATTTTTTATTATTTTAAGATTTCAGGTATAAAATTAAATATATTTATACAGCAGTTATCACTGGCTCTTGAATCTGATTGGCTGATAGCCGTGCAATATTCTGCAAATAACAGCACTAGTACAGCCTCTTCATCCTTTACCCTTGTGTATTACTCTACCCACATACAGCGACAAGCAGAGGACACTCTACAGTTTGACAAATATTGCTGCTGTTGGGCAACATAATGTACTTTTGAGGCCTTCTTAGTTGACAATGTAGTTGTTTAGATTGCAACCATGCAGTTTATTTATTAGGATAGTGCCTATTTTTAATTATTTATAATTTCAGAGCATCAGATTCAGTGCATGGCGACAGAGAGCACATAATAAGTGCTTAAGGTAAAAAAAACTATTTACGCTGAGCGCATTTTCTCAGTGTAAATATCAAACTACAGCTGAAAAAAAAATCATAATAAACCAGGTAAGTGACATTCTGAGTCGATGGCTCTCTTTTGTATTTTGTAGTGCTGTATTTATACCACAGAAACTGTTAATGCTTGCTTTTTAGGGGTTAACTATTGTGAAATCCTGATTGCAACAGAGAAATACTGGGAAATCTCTGTAGACTGATGGCATTTCATGCTGTTCGGCCTTATAATATTAAAATGTGAGCAAAAATCACCTGTTTTGTCATCACTTTAAACAGTACGCTAGAGAGTCATTCAAATACTATCTCTAAAGTGAAGTGTATGAAGTAACAACGGTTTCTGCTGTTCTGACGTCAGCTGCAGATGTGAATGAATGGCGGAAAAAAGTAGTTCATACTAAATGATTCTTCTCTGTGTTTGATTTTATTTTTTATACACACAATTATGCAGTCAAACTGTTGTATAAATGCAATATTACACTCATCGCAGCGCGATATGGCTATATATCAACTGCTGAGCTGTGCCTGTGATATACTGTACTGCTACTCATGTGATATCGCTCGTATATAAACAAACTTTTGGATGACAGTCAATTTAATGTTGCAGTATGTTTATTATTTTGATAGGAATTTATGTATGTATGTAACTGGCCTACCCTCACCATTTTTCCCACCACTGATGTTGGCTGTGGTGCTTGGGTCGTTGTTTGATGATGGTGATCGTAGCACTTGAGTGTTGAACATTATTGTAGGACAGCATATTGCCAGTACGAGGTTCCACTACCACATCACAGACAATACAGTAACAAATACTTCAATCTCAGTTCTGCTGTCATTGTTTTTCAAGTAAGAACATCATATGCTTTATTCGTATTCCTTCCACTTTAAAATACATAATGATCAATAAAGGCTTCTGTTGTGCTCTTCTGACACTTTGCCTAAATGATACTTGTCAATCTATATAATGAATAGGAAAAGTATGCAAAATCTAACAAAAAAAAATTATATAACCAACCATCAAGCATTCTATACAATACTGGGATTCACACATTGCCGGTAACATTTATAATGCTTACAACAACAAAAACATTTTAATTGTCCAACAAGCCAAACATTTTTCAATAAATATGTTTACATTTGTATAAATTATGTGATTTAGACCCTTCATCTCATAGTCTCCTTCAATCCTATTAAAGTCAATTATGCCACTGAACCTGATTAAGGTCAAACAGAACTTTTTTTCCCAGTTACTGGCTGAACAGCACTATGCTAACAACCCAAACCATGTGTCAAGACAGCTAGCGAAGTCCACCAGGGGGCAGTAAAAAAAACAACCTACCATTAAGTCCCGTCAAAATGTTTTTAAGATCATGCCAAACATATATTCAGTCAAGTGTATCCAAACTTTTGACTGTTAGCGTAAGTGCAGTTTAAAAATCGCAGTTTTAACGCAGTGGCTTCATTAGGGACGAGCTGCCAGAACGGTTCTGCCAGAGAGCTGTCAGACTGCCTGAAACGTTTTAAACTTCTTTTAAAACAGATCTCGTGTTATGCCAGGTCCCAGCACAGCATAATCTCCAACCAGCTGCTTCTCCATAAGACACAAGCATGAATTTAAAAGAAGCTGGTCTGGTTATATAAGTCAGCACCCTTTTCATTTAATATAAAGAAACAAAGAAAGCAAAAAAGGTACACATTTCATTATCTATAAAAGACTAGTAGAAAAGATAATGAACGCAATTAAAGCAAATCAATGGAATATGAAATAAAACAAAAGAGGCTAAGTAAAAGCTCCCTTTAAACTCATTTATGAAAAAAAAAACCCAGCTAAAGCGGTACCTGTCATTTTCTGTTGGTCGCAGTGATGGAAGTCTGAAACTTGTGTTGCGGTCCAGCTTGGTCTGGCTCTTCGTCCTTTTGATGGATCCTTTCAGTCGTTTACTTAAAAAACCCTGTGAAGCAGAAGAGCAGAGAAAGTCAGACGTGTGTGTCTGTGTGTGTGTGTCTCTTAGAAACTCACGTTCCTCAGCCGCTGAATGACGGATGAGTGTGTGGCTTTGCCCTGCATGACTCAAGCTTGTTCATGAGTAACTGTCTATATAAATAACTTTAAAAACCATGATCAATAATACATGAAGACCACTCGCTGAAAGACCCTGAGAACATATGACAGATACAAGAGTACCATCATGACAAAGCAGATGCCAACTTCGCCAAGACTTTCTCTGACCTTTCAAAAGCAGATTTCAACACTTCAGAAGTAAAATTCAACAGAGCGTTGCAGATCAGTCTATTTTGGCGGTGAAAATGCACTTGCGCAGACTAGTAAAGAGCGGCCAAGGCCAGCTGAATAGTTTACTGTCTGCTTGTGGCACAGTCAGTGCTTGCTCAATGTCTTGAAGGAAAACAAAATATTAATAAGTAACCAACTCGGAAAGTTCAAACGGCCACCTGCGGATATATATGAGAGTAATATTTGGTTCTGGGTCAGAATGAGCTGTTCTTACAAGGTGTGTTAGTTTCTGCAAAACAGGAAGAAGAAGAAATAACACTCAACACTGGCTTATTCACAGCACAATCCAGTTAGTATGAAGAGGAACAAAAATCAGAATCTGACTTATGCTGAGTTCAGACTGCATGATTTTCAAAGTAGTTGCATCACATTGCATGACTATCTAAGGTAGCATTCTGTCGCTGCTGTGTTTACACTGCAAGATGGATGGGCGACAGTTTCACACTGCATGACTTTACAATAGGAAGAATCGCTAACAACTATGTCTTGATCAGCAAACTACGCCTCACAACCAAACATGCGAAAAGTGACATGGAAATCCTAGTCACGTATAGGGTTGGGCGATGTCGACCAATTTGGCATTATACGATGTCTAATGTGAAACATTACGATGGACAATGGCATCGTCATCATAGGCGGCGGTGAATTAATTATTTATGAATAATTTATTCATTCACAACAAATTAATTATTTGTAGCCCACCGTTTCAACTGCCTGACCCGCATGGTCTTTGTTTTATCCATAACCACATCATAAATAAATAAAGATATACACAAATTACCACCTGTCAATCACTTTTTCCGCAGGACTAAAAATAGGCAAAAATAGGCAGAGTGATCCATGTTGATATAATATATACAAGCATGAAAGCGAAAGATTGAAGCAGTGTACTGATGCTGTGACACATTACCTGATAGATTCAAAAGAGCGAAAAGTCGTTGGATAGAGACAAGATTAATTAAACATCATGTTTATCAACTATAGTGAGATGCGATCCAGCGGTACATCCTTGATAAACTGTCCAACGTGCACTGCTCTCTGGGGTTTTGTGCTCAAAGCACCCTCTGACTGCTGAAGCTCAGCACATACGCTGCAGCTCATTACAGAGTGTGCAGGTTTGTGTGTGTGGTCACATGATTTCAGCATTTTCAGCAGTACAGTGTGGATGGAGATTTGTTCAGAAAAGCCAGGTAAAGAGCCAGGGTGGACGTGGATCGTTTTCGTTAGTGTAAACGGGGCTTAAGTGTGTATTTTTTGTGAGCGGGTTGCTGCTACGACAGGGGCAGGGCGGAGGATTGCGATGCCGGCTCAGCATCGTGATGTCTAGCGGCCATCGGCGATGGATGATGGCATCATCTATCAACCCAACCTTAGTCACGTAGTATATCTTGTTATTAACTACATAATGAGAAAGAAGCCTTTAGTGGGCAAGAGGATGTACTTATTTTGCCAGCCTGGGTTTTAAATGAAATTAGCAATTTTTCTTCAACCTTTTTTTTTTGACCCAGTTGTGGTGATGACAATTGCTCAGATGACATGGGTCAAACAGACAAGGGTGCTCCTGCCAAATTTCCAGTAGTTTTTTAAATATACCAGAAAGAAGCCCTTTTAAATTCTCCACAACCTCCCGCTGGCCTGCAGATACCCATGATAGTGGATGCTACTCTCTTATTGACTGTAGGTAATCTCCAATATTATTTTCCATCAGAACACATTTTACACAACATGATTTTGAATCGCCGACAGATCCAGATATTTAGCATGCCAAATACCTCACAGGTGTCGGCGACTCATCAGTGATTCTCTCAAATAAATAATCTCTCATTATTGAGTCTATGAGAAAGTTTAAAAATACAACTTAATAATGATCTCTATTTCTTTAATAAATAAAAAATAGCTAAAAGGCGTAAATAACTCTGCTCCTCAACTTAAAAACATGAAAAAAAAAAGGTTATTTTTTGTCTTATTTTTCAGATTGTTAAATCCTGATACACTTGGGATGCAAATTACATGAGGAGTTTTATATTCTGGGAAACTGATCAAAATGAAGAAGGTTTATGAATAAAACAAGAACATTTGTTCATACCTTCCAGAAGGCTAGGAAAAGTCAATTTAATTCAAATGAAAAAGTAAATTTCATATCGCACAGACAGAAATCTTTTCTTGTTCTAAACATAAACTTGGCTTTCTTCGGCTTCTCAGATAACAAGATTTAAAACACTGACTTTGCATCTCAAGTAAATGTATATTTAAAGATGTTAACATATGTGTATTCATTGCAATGTAATACAATGAGGGTAAATAAGGGTGCAACATTTACTGCAAAGACTTTACCAACTGAAGACGTTCTGCTGTGATTTAAGGCTAAATTAACATAGAAAATAATTACGCTGTAGTTTTTCAAAAATCTTTTGCATGCACATGCACACACACAAAGTGTAATGCATTATTATTTTTATTACCAGTTATTGTTAATTGCAAAACAAGGAAGAAAGAAAATCTAGAGCAGTGATTACGAATGGATTAGTAGAGCTGCTAATCTGCCATACATTAAAATAATATGTTACAATGACACTGACAGCCTGAAAAAAAAAAATAGGGAAGTGGAAGTAAGATTTCACTTGTCCAGATAAGTGCCAGACTAGAAGTAGGAGACTGTTTGGCTGGCAAAAAGGCCATTAGCAGACAAGAGCTGAGACAGAAGTATGTGATAAATTACTCATTCCTCATCAGAGGGATGATTTGAGAAAGCTTTGTGATGGAAAAGTGAATTAGAGAGAGGGTGAAAGATGGCAGAGAAAGAGAAGCACTGTCTGTGAGAGAATGAAGTGTAGGAGTCGCTGGATAAAGTCAGAAAAAACTAGGCAAAAAAAGATTATCAGAGAAAATCTTGATATCCCTGTCAAATTTTCACTTTGAGAGGTATATAGAAATCTAATCAGCAGATCAATCAACTTCATCTGAAAATTATAGACAATAATATGAAACTAGAACTACATAACAGTGTCCACTCCTCTGGGATCATCTGTCAACTGCTAATGCATCTTCAAACTACAGACTATACTAAAGACTGACAGGTTTCAATGCAGTGCTCGCATATTTTATATATTAATTATATGTTCCTCAACAGAGCCAATTCATTTCAGTGTACCTGTCAATCATAGCTTCCGTATTACTTACAGAAAAGGAGCTGTAATAAGACTTCACATTAATAAAGACATCCACCATCCTTTTATGTGAGTGCACCCAACTCATTTTATTTCTCTAGGAATTGTGTGACATGAAAACAAACAAAATTGCGAATATAAAAAAATGACACACAGAAATGCTGAGGATATAAATATCTGCCTTGTCCTACTTCCTGCCTGGTTAAAAATATCATCAAACAATTTCTAAGGCATCTCTGAGGCAGAGACTGTTTCCAGAATGTGCCTTTGTTAAAATATATGTATCAGAGGACGTTTTTGGACATTGTTGAGGCAATGCAGCATTGAAATCATTGCACAAAAACTCAAAATAGACTTGCAAACTCAATAGGTAGGAGGATATTTCAATAAGCAAGGCCATTAGTAGCTGGAGATAAACGGAGGAGGACGATGCTTCACTAATCAGAGGCTCAAGAGGGTAATTAAAGTGGGGCATTTATCCCATGCAGGAATTCTGCTCTATTTCTACCTTAGTGCTGTGTGGTGAGTAACCAGTATATAGTATATAATAAAACAAAAAAACAATTATATATATATATATATATAATATATATATATATATATATATATATATAAAATTGATGGTGGACACTAATAGTAACGACATTAAAATATTATGTAAACGACTTCATATCATTCCAAAACTGTAGGATGAGCTTTAAGGAACATGTATAACATGTTTTGAAAGGTGTTGAAAAAAAATTAATACATTTTAAGTCTTTTTTAAAACTCTTTCCATACATTTTTAAACCTCATCGGCAACATTTTAACTTACAGTATACTTACTGAAATAATACTGATTGTGAACTAATACATTATTCATATACTGAACAAAAATGCTAATCCAGCAAGTGGCGCTTTTAGAACAGCAGGGAATAAATTGTTACCCTGGTTACTGCAGTAAACAAAGCAGCGTGATGTCAAATCTAGCAGGATTTTATCGATTTGCGAAAAACTACACAACAACCAAATATTTAAGGATTAAATTCAGGCAAACTTTAGCATACTGATACAAAGTGTAATACCTATCAAAATATCATTTAGACTTTTTAATACTTTTTAAGGGCCTTACAATTCTCTAAATGGATTTATCCACTTTTAATACTTTTTAAGACCCCATGGACACCCTGATATCTTCATTTTTCTAGATTTCTTTTTAATAATTAATTTTGCTAATCAAATATCTTCTCCAGTTATTAGAAATCAAAATTATTACATTTAACAACAATTCATATAGAATTGAACAAAAACATAATTTTTCTAGGACCCTACTAAAATATGTTTACAGTAAAATAATGTTTGCACAATATTTCTTGTGAAATATATTTAACAAGTCATTTATTTTGTTATCATTTGCACTGCATATAGAATAAAAATTTCTTTCACCAGATGGTTAATAAAAGTTGCATAGAGATGTTACTTCAACTGTGTTTGTAGTTGCATTAAAAATTTGAC
Organism: Danio aesculapii; assembly: GCF_903798145.1. Lineage (NCBI taxonomy): Eukaryota > Metazoa > Chordata > Actinopteri > Cypriniformes > Danionidae > Danio > Danio aesculapii. Next base: position 35,445,544 of record NC_079436.1, on the reverse strand, counting down.
TAAGATTTGTAAAAACTTTAAACTTTGAATCAATCAAACATTATGGGGAAAACAAAATCATAAAACTGAAGATCTTATTTCTTTGACCAGCCCTATTTCACAAGTAGGAAGTATTTATTTAAAAAGTATTTATTAAAGTATTATAGTATTTATTAAAGTATTCTATGGAATAGAAGAGTTTAATGCATTTTAACGCTAACATTATACTAATTGTTCAGCTGGCAACGTGTCTTTCAAAAAACGAAATTTTCACTACACAACTACATTTAAATTTGTGAAAATTATCTTAAATGGTGCACGCCATTGGAAAGACTTAAAGTTTGTAGATAATATTGGTTGATTTTAAATTTTGGCATTTATCATTCAAAAGTCACATGCATTTAAAACAACGTTAGCATGAGTATATGGTGACCACTGTCATTTTATCATGAATTATCCCTTTATATTTTTTTCAAAAGCGTGCATCTTTTCTAGCAGTACAATGACAGTGCAAAACTTTATATCTTTATATTTTTAATGGCACAACAGAATTGGAGAATAAACTTTACAGTCGAGAGAGTTGTAACAATAATAAACGCTCTCCTAAACCAAATTGTCATGTTGCATTGCTGAGTCAGATTCATTCAGTGATTCAGCTCATTCAGACAGCTTAGTTTAAATGAACTTATTAAAAGTAATAATGTACTTTAAAAAATTACTGGACAATTTACTTTGGGGTGCAGCCAAGGAAGCTCTAATAGCGTACAAAATACATTCTGGGGCCTAAAAGTGAAATAATGGCTGAAGGACATTGAGTGCTGCACTGCCAGCCAGTGAGAAATGACTGAGGTCAGTGAGATGCAATGATGAACTGGTGTAATGCTGATATGAGTGTTTTGCTGAATGAACTCACAGGCACTTTGAAGGGAGATGAGTTGGGGCCATCGATGGAAATGTTCTTCTCTGAGGCTGCCCAGCCCTGATATGCTCCTCCGTCTGGGAGAGGAGCGCTCCGCGGACGCTTCCGCTGGCGAGAGAGGAAAGAAAAAAAGCAGGGATTAGACAAGAGACTGGGAGGATGTCTTTAAATAGTTTAATTGCCACATTAATGATGGGATAACTACTTGTATATATAAAAAAAATCCAAGTTCTTAAAGCAGAGGTAATCTGCAATGGATTACTTTCACAAGTGTCTGACGATATTGATAAATGCCTTAAACTCTTACCATCACAGAGTCACAAGATTAACAAGATCAGCTAAAACACTCTTTCATGCATCAGGCAAAACTAGAGGAAAACAAAAAATCTTAAACAAAAAAATGAGTGCACAGTAAATAATGTACACTACCTGACAAAGTCTCGTCACCTATTCATGTTTTAGGAACAACAAATAATAACTTGACTTCTAGTTGATTATTTAGTATCAGAAGTGGCTTATATGAAAGGTAAAGGCTTCTAGATTACTCTTATTTTACTAAAATAAAATATGATCATGCCTTGATTTTAATTAGGACAGTAAGGTCTGACTTTGCTTAGACAAAAGTCTTGGAGGACTGCATCCATACATCTCTGCAATGACTCAAATAACTTATTAATAAAGTCATCTGGAATGGAAAAAAAAAAGCGTTCTTGCAGGACTCCGAGTTCATCAAGATTTTTTGGCTTCATCTTCAATGCCTCCTCCCTCTTACTTCAGACATGCTCAATAATGTTCATATCTGGTGACTGGACTGGCCAATCCTGGAGCACCTTGACCTTCTTTGCTTTAGGAACTTTGATCTAAGGCTGAAGGATTTGCCTTCTCCTGTGGTTTCTAATGTAATAGGCAGAACAAATGTCTTGATACCTCAGGCTGTTGATGTTTCCATCCACTCTTGCAGATCTCTTGCATACCCGCAAACTGATTGTAACCCCAAATCATGATTTTTTTCCTTCACCAAACTTGAGAGATGTTTTGTGGGAATCTTGGGTCCATGGAGGTTTCAATAGATCTTCTGCAGTATTTGTGATGATTGGGATGCAGAATCCACCTTCATGCTATTATTTATTGCTCTTACAACTGGGACGACGACAAGACTTTTGTCAGGTAGTGTAGTTGTACAAACGTAGTAAAGTTAAGGTAGAACGTAGTATGTTTAAAAGAGTATAATGTATAATGGGACTCGTTTTGTATGATTGAAGTGTTTATAAAGGTATATAATAGAAATTATAGGCTGTTTACGATCACGCAGAAAAATGTTCAGACCTGTCTGAGAATGAAGAGCTATATCAATATGGTATGGTATCATATTGTATGTATTTGCATCATGTATTGTATCATGTATTGCATCATATCATGTATCGTATCGTATATCTATATTGCATCATATGTATCGCATTATGTACCGTATCATGCATCGTATTATGTATTGCATTATATCATGTATCGCATCGTATCCTGCATTGTATCACACTGTGCATTACTTCATCATATCATATCATATCATATCCAGTCACTCCAGGATTTTGCAGGAACATTTTTTCTTAATATTCAAGTCCTAAAATTACTATTTTGTTAAGACTTGTATGGCATTGGCATCATTTGCTTCAATTCTTGTGTTTTTTCTGTGAAATACACAAAAACCTTGAACATTTTTTCTTTATTGAACTCACAAAATCCTGAGACTGACTAATACTAATACAGACACAGGAAATATTCTAACATCTGAGCCCAAACATTATCACTACTGTGGCTCTACTAATATAGAATTGATGGCTGACACAAAAATCAATAATTATTTCATAATGTTATTTACAGTTGCCTCCCTAACAGTTCACCATAATTAAGTTGATGAGAAGAGGCTTGTCCGAGCAGATTATTTAAATATACATTATAGAGCATAATGAAGACAACACATTAAATAAAGCTATTATGAATATGTAATGTAGTGGATCAAGTTAGCAAAAGGCTCCTCTCAAGCTGATTTCCATCTATCTGACAACAAATTAGAAAGATTTCTGAGAGATTTTATGGCACTGAATAATTAAGTACTGCTGAATATTTATCATTTAGCATGAAATATGATTTAACTACACTTTAATATAACATCGAAATATGAAAGTTACTTTAACTTACAACAATTTGTCACTACAATCACTGTTTTTAATTCATTACAAATAAACGGTCAGCTTAATTTCAACCAATTTGAAATCTTAGGTAGTCTTGAGTCAGCGAGTTGCTACCACAGAGCTTGCGTCTGGCTAAAGTGCCAATCAAAAAGGACGATAATAGTGATTTTACCCAAAGCTTCCACTAAGTCCTCTTAATAAACCACTCATCCACCCACTCATGAGAGCATCGCTTTACCTGCAGCCACCAGAGCTCCAGATGGACACCCTGTGGCTTTCATATATACGCCACTCTCAGAAGCTAAGTGGAATATTAGTCATTTTCCTTTCATAGCAAGTTTATTTTTAATTTCCTCAGACCGATTTATTCGGCATTTGCAGCGGAGCCCTGCAGCAGATGGGTGTCAAGGATGAAGCAGGACATAACCTACATCAACACAGCCTCCCAGAGACCCAACCCTTAGGCCGTCCTCCTCACCAAAGTATGGATCACAGCGTAATGAGTTAAATTACCCAGAGAAAATAAGAACCCAGTCCATCAACTGCCGCATAGCCTCTTCCAGCGTCTGCACTGAGTCACGAAACACGTTGAAATTGACCCAAAGGTCCTTGGCCAAGATGCTGGTTCTGGTTTTCAGCTTGCAGGCCTCGGTGGATCCATACACTAGAGAATGTGCCTGGTTGTTGGAGAGCTGCCCAACCCTGCTCAGGATCAAATCCTCCACTCAAAAAGAGATGGTTCTCTCAAAATCACAAACCTACGAGACTTACTTTTTCTGAGGGACACAAAAAAGATATTCTGGACTAAATCTGATTTTTTTTTTTTTACATACAATACAATGCAACAGGCTCTTTAGCAACACTGCACTGCTTTTAACTCGCATTGTGTGGTCAAAAAGTTCCACCAAAACAAACAAAAACACTTCAGTGTGCTTTCATGCTTGGCTCATTTGAAGTGTTTTTCCCTGCAGAATCTAGCACATTTCTCCCTTATTTGGGTTTGTTTATGCTAGCAGTGTCCAAACTTGTTTCTGGAGGGTAAATGCCCTGCAGAGTTTAGCTCTAATTTCAAGTAAACACTTAACTAGCTATCATGGCCTTCAGACTTAAAAGGAAGTGTTTTGAAGCTAGTTGGACTTTGGTTAGGCACTCTTGGCCACTTTATTAGGTACACCTTACTAGTACCAGGTTGGAACCCCTTTAGCATTCTGAACTGCCTTAATTATTCGTGGCATAGATTCACAACGGTACTGGAAATATTCCTCAGATATTTTGGATCATACTGACATGATAGCATTACACAGTACTGCAGATTAGTCTGCTTGCACATTACATGATGCGAATCTCCCATTCCATCACATCCCAAAGGTGCTCTATTGGTTTGAGCTCTGGTGACTTTGGAGGCCATTGAGTACAGTGAACTCATTGTCATGTTTAAGAAACCAGTCTAAGATGATTCACGCTTATGACATGGTGCGTTATAATGCCAGAAGTAGCCATCAGAAGATGGGTACACTGCATAAAGGGATGGACATGGTCAGCACAATACTCAGGTGTCCTGACACAATGCTCACATTGGTACTAATGGCCCAAAGTGTGCCAAGAAAACATCCCTCACACACCATTACACCACCACCACCAGCCTGAACCATTGATACAAGGCAGGATGAATCCATTCTTTGATGTTGTTGATGCCAAATTTCTGACCCTACCAATCCGAATGTCGCAGCAGAAGTTGAGACTCCTCAGACCAGGTAACGTTTTTCCAATCTTTTATTGTCCAATTTTGGTGAGCCCGTGTGATTGTAGCCTCAGTTTCCCTATTCTAGCTGACAGGAGTGGCACCTGGTGTGGTCTTCTGCTGCTGCAGCCCCATCAGCCTCAAGGTGGGACTGTTGTGCATTCAGAGATGCTCTTCTGCACACCTTGGTTGTAACAAGGGTTATCTGAGTTTACTGTTTGCCTTTCTATCAGCTCAAAGCCATTCTCCTCTGACCTCTGGCATCACAAAGTCATTTGCAGCACCCACAGAACTACTGCCACTCACTGGATATTATCACTTTTTCAGACCATTCTCTGTAAACCCTAGAGATGGTTTGTGCGTGAAAATCCTAGTATATCCGCAGTGTTCTGAAATGCTCAGACCAGCCTGTCTTCCCATTTGATGCTCTATTGAACTGCAGCAGATCATCTTGACCATGTCTACATGCCTAAATGCATTGACTTGCTGCCATGAGATTGGGCTGAAAAGTTAGAAATTTGTGTTAAGGAGCAGTTGGACATGTGTACCTAATAAAGTGCCTGGTGAGTGTATAATGCTAAGATCCTAATCAAACAATAGGTCTTAAATTACATAACAAATGCTGGAGTGGTTCGGTTGAGGGTTAAGACAACATCTGTTCCTTATATACTAATGAAACTAGGCTTTATATTAGTTATGATAAATGGTGTGTGTTAAAGTTTTAATGATTCTTAAATGAATTATGGTTTAACCAGGAGAAAAGTCAAACAGAAATTGTCAAATTAACATATTTAGAACAACTGTCCATAACCTTTGAAGGTTTCAACCTTTCATTTATGTTGAAAATGACAATTAGTTTATTTCAGCTGCAAATAACTGCCACAAAGCTGTTTATCCATCCTAATTGATGGACAGACACAAGTCAAACCCCAAGCATACACAGGCGCTCTGACCAATGAGAGGACGGTTTACTCAACACTGACTTTTAACAACATATTTTTTTCATTTATAGTGGACACAACCAAGAAGATATTGCAACAATGTAAAACATTTTTTACCGCTGTAAAAACAATTTACCAGTTGTGAAAACAGCCTAACGTCAGACAGAAGCAGCAAAGGTATACAGGTTGAGGTAAAACAATTGTAACTTCTGAGTGAACTTTTGTTTGATATCTCACTGATAAAACTGCACAAACCTCAAATGAACAGGACACCAAAACAAATTTTAACACTACACATCATCAGTCATGGTCGCATCTCGCCAATTTCACAAGAACCACTGATTAACAGCTAAATTTATCAGTTCAACATGTTTTGTGTCCCAAGAGTGGCCCAGTCAAGTTAAGTACAACTTTGTGAGTTTTCAAGTCGAGGGAAATGCATCAGTTTTCTTTTTCCCACAATGTCTCAAGTGTCATATTCTAAAATGTGTGTACAACGCAAGTAACGCTAGCATTAAAACCTATGAGATCAAAATTCTGCTTTACAAAGGCAGCAACTCATCACACCTGTTCTTAGCAGCCACTGATAATCACTGAAAACTGCCCATTGTATTATCAAACCAAACTCGTACATCACTCCACAAAGTTTGCGCGAGGGCTCTGCAGTGTCAAACTCGACTAGCTAACCTTATGACTAAGCGCAGCAGTGCTTAGAGCTATGAACACATGGGTTCAATTCCCAAGCAATGCAAGTAATAATAAAATGTACAGTTTGAATGGATTTTCTGTTACTTTGGATCTACAGTAGACTCATAAATGTGGGTAAACGTAATTCAGAAGCAGTAAAACACAACCTCACTTGGCCTCCAAGCATACACAGACAACTTATCAACCAGGAAATGACTTGTAACAGCATATCCAACCCGACTTCAATCATTATGGATTTTTTAATGACCCTCCAGTCTGAGAGCAGGACGGTAACTTAATCTATTAAAGTTAATCTAATAAACGGCAGCTGAGAACGAGGGAGAGAGAGAGAGAGTGAGATACCTCTATCACAGCTGTTGCCCATCACCTGCTGAATAAATGGAGCTGGTCACCATCGGATTGGCTGAAGAGTGACCATCGCCCTCGTCCAATGAGCTTGAGCGCGTTCCCTTTAATTGTCCATCACTCTTAGAGAGATTCCGCCGCAATTGATAAACTGCAGCCTCTTCATTGTCCTGCCGTGGCTCGTTGCCACATCGTAGCGTCTTCCTCGTTCTCTCCTTACCAGCACTTCAGCGTTCTCTCCTCAAAGACTGAAACGTCCTCTGCTAAACCTCCCTCTCCCGTCTCAGTCCATCCTCTTCTCTATCCGTATCTCCGGGCAGCAATCCTAGTCCTCACTTTATCAGCCTCTTCCCTTTCTCCTTTTTGGGCACACGAGCGGAAGAGAGATTTACCGCATTACTCAATCAATCGCTGTAACCTCACTCCTCTGTTCCTCTCAGCAGAACTGCAAGCACTTCCCATCCCTCTCTCTCTCTCTTTCTCTCTCTCTCTTTTCTCGCTCCTTCCCCTCCTCCTCAGCGCATCTGGCTCCGTCTGCCTGCTGCAGCTCTGCACATTAGGGAAAAACCAAGAGGCGCTCTCGTTGCCCTCCAGACTTTTGTTTTCACACTTCATGTGGGACCGCGGCTCTGGAGGTTTGTGCCGCGCGTGTCATTGTGTGAGGTGTGTTTTAGAGGTCGTTCAAGAAAAGAGGGGAAACACAAGCTTGTGTCAGATTACACTTGCTGCTCTGCGGGTCAAACCAAGTTAGGGCTATTAGCTTTACATGACACTACTGAAATGAAACAGAACATGCATGCGGACTGATGGACGTGAAACTATATTTAGAAATTCTTATTAAATTTAATAAAGCGGTATAAGATGCTTTCTGGAGACTGGGATCAGAAAATGACAAGCCAGAATTAAGCTTAAACTGCCCACTCATTGAGTTGGGAGTGCATGTAGTAGGGCTGTGCGATTTGGGAAAAATATCTAATTGCAAATTTTTTGACAGATTGTGATTTGATTTGCGATTCAATTTTGTAGTCAAACTTCAGGCTCAATCTGTATCGTAGCTTCTTACTGCTAAAATGCAGTGAGTTTAGTTTTAAAAAAAGAACCGAAAAGATATTAACATACTCTAACATTTATTCAAACTTATTTTTAAATATTCAGAAATTAAACAAATTTGTCTCTAGAGCAAACAGTAAGTTGGCTTACAGAAAGGTAAGTATCTTACCTTTCTGTAGACAAGTTCAACTCAAATTAGGGAGATAGTGTAGCTTATTGTACAAACAAAAAAATTATTATAATAAAAATACAAAGCACTGAGCAAACTAAACATGGCTGATAAGAGGCAGATTGAAAAGTTCTGATTGGGCAGAATGAAAGTATGCTCACTAAATTGGCTAGTATTAAATAATGCATATATACTCCATACCGCTGCCTCTTGCGATCAGCTAATCGCAACGTTTCAAATTGCGATCGTGATGAATTGCACAGCCCTAGCATGTAGCTACTACCACTAGGCAGGTTATAGCTACAATGTACAGCAATTAAGGTCATAGCATTAACATTACCAAATGACTAGAAATGGTCAAAAGATTATCATCATACAATAATAACTGTCATGGTTAATAAATGACCTGCAAAAACTCACTTCAGGGAAGTAGCAGTTGTAATAATTGAGGAAATATGGGAAGTTTTAAATGATTCATATTTAAATATGCAATTCATAGTTTGAGGTTGGTAGGATTTGTAAAATTGTTGTTTGAATGTCTGATTTTGCTGCATTTGTTTGATCAAAATTTGCAGCAAAAACAATGAAGTAACTTTTCCAAACTAAAATGTTTTTAAATGATCGAACATGTTGATATGGTGCTCAAGATTTAAAAAAATACTTTCAATGCTGAAAACATTGAATATTAAATTATATTAAACTATATTAAATATATATGATGAATATAAATTTCAAGAAAAAAAATTTAAACTGTTACTTCGTCAATTAGAATACTTGGCAAATAAAAATAATATTTTAAATAAATCATAAAGGATCACTCAGCTGAAGGGTATAAATTAATATAAATTATTTATCAAAGGTTTAAAACATTATGGAAAAATTTAACACTGATTGCAGATCAAAATAGTTAAATGAGCTTAATTTGTTATTTTTTGTTTGAAATATTCTGCAATTTGATTTTGATACTATACTGGACTTTATGTTTGGAAATGCCAGTCCATAGCAAAAATATTCACCATTTGGTATTGCCAAATGAAGAACCAAATAAAGACTCTAATCTGTATGAAAACTTTGTGCTCAAAACCATCCCCCAAAATATATATATATATAAAAAAAAAAAACACACACACACAGGCAGAGGCCGCATGGACAAACCAGCTATTCTCAGTGACTACACTTTCATTTAGTTCCCTTAATCACAGCTGTTCCATCACACCTAGAATTAATCCCCGTCTCTCTCTGCATCTCTCAGCCCATCCATCTCCACTTTATATGCAGTCCAAAGTCAGACTGTCCGTGACTGTCCTCTGTCCCCTGGCGTCAGAGTCACAGGTCTCCTGTCAGCTCCAGCAGTCTCTCCTTCTCTGCTAACCCTCCAGGCTCCGACTGCCCCTGAAAATCCACTTACTGCATTGATTTGGCAAGCCCTCCCTCGATCAATACGGCGCTGAAGATAACAGAGGGGTTAAAATGAACACAGCGAGACCTGAAAACAAGCACCCAGGCTGTAATTAGAAGTGATGCGGGTGCTCTGTTCTTGGTGGATAGGAGGGTGGGGGAGGGACAAGAACCGGCGGTCCCTAGTTAGTGCAACGCCATCGAAATCGCCTTTTATTGCCTTCTGAGAGGTGGCAATCAATCTGTGGTAAAATGCCATTTGGAGGGGTGTAAAATGAATCAATATTGAGCTAAAGATAAAAAAATTAACAGTGTTTCTTGCCCCAGTTATTTTTCTGGAGCCAAACTAACAGCAACCTTAAGCATAAGTGAATTTGCATACTCATTAGGCTTATTCAATCCACTGATATATTGAAGTATGGGGGAGACAATTCACATTGAAACGACATTTATGAGTTTTTGTGTGATGCATACATGCACAAAATGATATAGTTGGGACGATTCTTCACTCTAAGGTTGTGTTTAGATTAGTGTGTTTTCTTTTAAAATCAATGTTTCATTCACATTCATAGTGGCGTTTTACTACGTTTTAGAAAATCAATCTCCATACACTCTGTAGAGCCTAAAACACATTATACATGACCATTCATGCTCAGTGGGCATTCACATATTTTGCAAGAATCCAGATATGCAGTCTACAAATATGCAATAGTAGAGCTGGGCGATAAAATCGGTATCGATATTTATTGACCAAACGCCATTGTCAATATCGATAAAAAAAGATTTGGTATGTATGTATGTATTAATAAAATGTGGCTGCTGAGCATGAGCCTTGGAAGGAATGACAATAAGCTTAGAGTGTAAGTTTGCCATTTCCAATGGAGACGAAGCACATATGTGAGAGACGCAGGGGAAGCGGCAAGTGCAAAGCCCATTGTAAATGGTCAAGGAACCACGTGCACGCTTGTCCTTCAGGTCAGAATAACAACACATGCGAAACATGAGTGCCGTGGCTAGCAGCAGTGAGGAGATGTAAATAAAAAATGTTAAGGATGTCGGCAGAGTTTCTTTTCTTTTCTGGCATCCCAAACACCAGCGCCCATCTGAAAGAGTTTTAGCATAGGGCGTAATGTCATCACTTCAAAATTTGTAATGTTGCAGTATGTATTTGAATAATAACAGCTGGGGCCTTTACTTGAAAGCTCAATTAAGTGCAAAAGACCAGTGCACAGTGATTGTGGATAGCTGCACTCCATTTTCAAAAGTTTGTGTCTTATGCTGCGTCCCCGCATACTATCCATCCAAAATGGTATTCGAAAATGAAATAATATGTCCCAAACCATAGTATGTTAAAAAGAGTATGCCAAAGGTAGCTGGATGGTTTACTATTTCAGCTAAAAATTCGAAATGTAGAAGCATCCATGCTTCTAACCACTAATATTGGCCACAATATATTGCATGTTGGACAGGAAATTGATTAGAACTACAAATGCAGGTGAAATGTTTAAACGAATCATAAACATGCGGAGACGCGAGCCCAACAGTCAAGTAGAAAGGCTTCAGTAAGGTTGTTTGAATGACTGTTCATATGTAGCCCAACTGGAAACAGATTTAAAATGCGTTTTCCATGTTATATTCTGCAACAACAACGTGAACATATAACAAGATATGTTTGGACATTAACCTCTGAATGCACAATTACCCAAAGATCTGAGGAGATTTCTCTACATGAATGACTCGAATATCAGGTTTAGGTTTGAGGCATACAAATGCGTGAAAAGTATAATCAAGATACAACAAAAATCGTACTGGGCCAAAACTGTCTGAAACAGTATCGTGTTCGTTGTCGAGTCCTGCTCAACTCGATCATTACTCATTATCCCAACATGACCACAAAAACAAGACCTTACAGGACCCTTCTTCATCTTTCAATCTACATGCCTGAACATAGTATGGAATACTCCAAAAGACTGCTTGTCAGGCCTCACCACACCATCACAGTAAAGATGACGATACCTGATATGAAATGTGCAGGCCGAACATTAATTATTCATATTTAGTGGAACAGCAGGGCCCACAGCAAAGCTGAGTAAAGCTCCACACTTCCGCCACACGCAACTGCAGCATTTCCTCTGCATCATAATGCTAAGAAATGATAAGCTATGGGAAAATCCTGTACAAAAGCCACTGCAATAATAAAAAAACTGAGGTTTTAAATGCACACTGACCGGACAGGATTTACTCAAACACTTATTATCCATCTGCCTGTTATCCCAATGATTTTTTTCTTTTCAGTCAGATATCCAAGAGCATTTTATGAGGGGTTATATTTCTTTTTATTGCTTTTTTTTAACGACACTTCAAAGTTCTATTTGTGGTGCTAAACCACATTAACAGATTGATGGCGCTACAGCACACTTCCAGAAGTGTTTGCTGACTAAGCCAGCAACTTGTCTTTTTTTCTTTGCCTTGTCTTGCCGTTTCTGTTCAGGTTGGTGCAATTCTTAAATACCACTGCTCTTAAAAATCGGTTATCCAATGAAACAAGTGCAAACAGAAGCACAATAGTGTATCTATTCTCTTCCCTTCCCGATGACAGGACTTCAGCCACTATTTACTTTTCCATCTCTGTTTTTTGTGTGATTCTAAATGTCTGGAATGCACTGATGTCACAACACTAAGCTGTGAAACTGGGACTCATAAAACGTCTTCATTTGTACATTCAGCAGACAGGTGTGGTGTACTACGTTAAGTTCCTAACACACAGACCTTGTTGTTTTGGTCTGACGCCTCTGAATATAAAGTTCTAACAGGTTTGATCCAAAAGCGGAAATCTGTGGACAGGTAATTCAAGTTAAATATCAGAAATTAAAGAGTACTCGGGTTCAAAAAGGGGTCATATACTTAACACTTCCTTTCCTGGTGTTGGTTTAGACTGTCTTGATGCTATTCAAGCTATCCAGAGTCACAAAGCCAGTTTCAGGCATCAGTTACAGCATAAAATCTTGTCAGACAGGAGCGAGGCAGTAAACAAAAAAAAAAAAAAAAAAAACGATTCCAAGCAGTTTATATCCAGTAGGTTTTTCCATGACAAATCGACCAATTTCAATATGCTTAGGAATCTCAAATGAGGGAGTTTGAATGATATTTATAATAGAAAACTCATGACAATGGCACTCATGGTTTCTTTTTGGCCATAAAAAATACTGGAAGGTCCCTTTACTCCATTCTTTGAAATGCCTACCTTATGACTTTTAATACATTTGATGCTGGTTCACTTGATGTGTATCTGTCCTTTTTATGGTGTCTTATGAATTCATATTCTGTTTTTGGTTTGTTTAACTTTAGGTATAAACTGTGTCAACTCATTTGGAATTTTACTAACAAGAAAAAGCACCAAACACAATTTAATTTTAACCAATCAACAAAAAGCAATTATTATTGTAATATTCAGGGTGCAGTACTGTGATTCTTGTTATGGAAGGGACCCTCTGCCTATATATATATGAGTAAATAGGATATATTACAATAAAAGGGCAAATAAATGTTTTACAGCAGCAGCGGACGCCATGGCCGTTAATGAAGGATAGAGGTGCAGGCAAGCGGAAGAATCGATGCTTACTTGAACTAAATGCTAAAAGGCACGACGACAACGAGCCATTGTTAATCCAAATTAGTCTTTAATCTAAGAGGACAATGGAAAATGTCCACTTTTAAAACCAGCCCCCTGAAAAACATAATATATGAAATCGCAAGGAATACAACATCAGTGCTTCCAATTTACTCGTTCTATCAAAGTTATTTCATTTTCGTTCATTTTCATAAACACTAATAGTTCACAAACTTAAAAGAACAAATCGATGACAAGCCACAGTTTTAAAAACAAGACAATTAACATACGACTATTAAATTACGAATGATTCAATCTTTGAACCGACTCAAAAGAGTCGCTTGCTCAGGAATTGGATTCATTCACAGTCACCACAAAGAACCGACTCAAAAGAGTCATTCATTTGAGAATTGGACTACACTCATTTTAAATAGTAGTAGACTATTTTAACACGTATTAAAAACAATATAAGAACACGTTCATAAAGCGTGCACACCATAAAATGATAAAAAAAAACACGTATCGGTTCCCAAAACGTAAACCGAGTCGTTAAAACGTGAAGCAATTCCGACAACTGTTGAATACGCGCTACATGTGCAGTCGTTTTAGAAAACAACAAGGAGAATTCAAATCAAAATCTAAAGCTCGAAGTAATCGAGGAAACAAATAGCCATAGTAGTAAAACAAAGGATCCAATATGTGGCGGCAACGAAACTATCAATTCAAACTCTCACAACTGAACTGACTGCCGTGTGTCTCCACAACCACTCATATAAAGTGATACAGAAAACAAACATACCTATGAAATCCATGGTCAATATCGATCTTCAAATCAGTTATAGTCACATCCCTCCGCGAAAATAAAACTATACAATCCCAAAAAGCAGATGAGCTGAGCCGGTGTTTGGTGAGTGAAGTCTCTCACACCCCCTTCAGTCAGTCGATACACTGAGGAATGCGGTAAGCCAGAGCTCGATCCAGTCAAACCCACTCCGCTTTTCACCCTGTTCATTTACTAAAAGAAGCAAAACAATGCCTGTCCTATACGAGGATAGATCATTAAAACGTAGACGACTGAAAACGGCCTGTCTTAAGGCAGGTGAATAGGGTTAATAATGATAATTTCTCATCATAATTTAAATTAATGATTACATTAACATAAATCCAAAAATTCACAAGTCTATAAAAGGTTTTATTTTAATATATAGATGATGCGTTAATAAAAGGTGCTAATTTGCATACATTTTGCCCCAAAAACCAGAATATGGAAGAATCAATTTTTGAACAATTTACAATCTACGGTCATAGGTGGGTTTGGGCATCTCTTTTTCACACCACAATTCAGAAAA